>NW_007062321.1:9113-12998 GCF_000164805.1 Carlito syrichta
TTTGATTTATTATAGAGATGAGGTCTCACCAAGTTGCCCAGGCGGGTCTCGAACTCGCGGGCTCAGGCAATCTACTCACCTGAGCCTCCCAAGGCGCAGAATTACAGGCTGAGCCACCGAGCCTGGCTAGGTTTTTTTTTCTTTTGAGTTGGATCCTCACTCTGTCACCCAGGCTGGAGTGCAATGGCACCCTCACAGCCACTGCAACCTCAGGCTGCTGGGCTCAGGCAGTCCTTCCACCTCAGCCTTCCAAGAAACTAGAACTACAGGTGAGCGCCACAACACCTGGCTAATGTTTTTTTTTTTTTTTTTTACTTATTGTATAGATGAGGTCTCGCCAAGTTGCCCAGGCTGGTCTTGAACCCCTGGGCTCAGGCAATCCTATCTCCTCAGCCTCGCAAATTGCTGAGATTACAGGCATGAGCCACCATGCCCAGCAATGGGCTGATTTTAACTAGAATGATCAGGAAAGTGTTGCTAAGCTAGTACTGTCCAGATGGAACTTTCTATACCAATAGAAACATTCTATATCTGTGCCATTCAGTCTAGTAGCCACCAGCCCCACATGGTACTTGAGCACTTGGAATGTACTTTGTATGACTGAGGAACTGAATTTTGTTTTGTTTTCATTGGTAAATGAAAACTTAAGTTTTTTTTATTTGTGCTAAAATATATGCAACCAAATTTACATTAAAAAATCTTAATCAGCCAGGCTTGGTGGCTCAGCCTGTAATCCCAGCGCTTTGAGAGGCTGAGGTGAGTGGATTGCCTGATCCCGTGGGTTCGAGACCCACCTGGGCAACTTGGCAAGACCTCATCTCTACAATCAATCAAAAATTAGCTGGGTGTGGTAGTGTGCGCCTGTAGTTCCAGCTACCTGGAAGGCTGAGGTGGAAGGATCGCCAGAGCCCAGCAGGTTGAGGCTGCAGTGGCCGCTCCCGGTCTGGGTGACAGAGTGACACTCCAACTCAAAAAAAAAAAAATCTTAATCTCCAGCCTGGACAATGTACTGAGATCTTGTCTCTACAAAAAAAAAAAAAAAATCAAAAAATTAGCCAGGCGTAGTGGCACATGCCTGTAGTCCTAGCTACTCAGGAGGCTGAGGCCAGACAATTGCTTGAGCCCAGGAGGTGTCGAGGCCATGGCGAGCCATGATTGTGCTACCACACTCTAGTCTGGGTAACAGAGTGAGACCCCAACTTAAAAAGTAATAATTATAATAACATATATATTTTCTTGAGTCAGAGTCTCTCTGTCGCCCAGGCTGGAATGCAGTGACTCACTCACAGCCATTCCAGCGTCGACCTGCTGGGCTCAGATGATCCTTCTGTCTCAGCCTTCCAAGTAGCCAGAGCTACAGGCACACACTAACATGCCTGGGTAATTTTTTGATTTATTGCAGAGACGAGGTCTCACCAAGTTGCCTAGGCTGGTCTCAAACCCCTGGGCTCAGGCAGTCCTCTCACCTCAGCCTCCCAAAGTACTGAGATTACAGACTTGAGCCACTGCACCCAGACAATAATATATATATTTTTAATCTTAATCTCTTTTTTTAGATGGGGTCTTGCTATGTTGCCCAGGCTGGTCTCGAACTCCTGGGCTCAAGTGATCTTCCCCACCTCAACCTCTTAAGTAGCGAGGACTACACATACACGTGCCCCCACACCCAGCTTTAATCATTTTTAAGTATACAGCTCAATAGTGTTAAGTATATTTACATTGTTATGAAACCAATTCTCAGAATTCTTTTCATCTTTCAAAACTGAAATTCCATATCCATTACACAACTCGTTCCTTCCTTCCTCCAGCCTCTGGCAACCACCATTCTATTTTCTGTCTCTATGATTTGACTATAGTTGGTACCTCATATAAGTGGAATCATGCAGTATTGGTCTTTTTGTGACTGGCTTATAATGTTGAGGAACTGAGTTTTTTATTATATTGATATTTGATATTGATTGAATATTTTATTTTTATTTTTTGTTTTGGGATCTCACTCTATGGCCCAGGCTGGAGTGCGGTGATGTGTTCACAGCTCACCATAGCCTTTACCTCCTGGGCTCAGACAATCCTTCCACCTCAGCTTCCTGGATATCTGGGACCACAGGTGTGCGTCAGCACACCCAGCTAATTTTTTGTAGAGGTGAGGTCTCACTATATTGTTCAGGCTGGTCTTGAACTCTTGGGCTTCAAGCAATCCTCCCGCCTCAGCCTCCCAAAGTGCTGGGAGGACAGGTGCGAACCACCCTGCCTAATTTCAGTTTCAATTGCTCTGTGTGTCTAGTGACTGCTGTATTAGATAGTGCAGCTCAGCCGGGCTCAGTGGCTCAGCCTGTAATCCCACGCCTTGGGAGGCTGAGGTGAGTGAATTGCCTGAACCCGCAGGTTCGAGACCCACCTGGGCAACTTGGCGAGACCTCATCCTACAATAAATCAAAAATTAGTCGGGCGTGGTAGCGCACACCTGTAGTTCCAGCTACATGGAAGGCTGAGGCGGAAGAGCCCAGCAGGTCGAGGCTACGGTGGCCGGGAACGGCCACTGCACTCCAGTCTGGGCGACAGAGTGAGACTCCAACTCAAAAAAAAAAAAAAGATAGTGCAGCTCTAGAGAGAGGACATTTGAACGGAAACCTCAGTGAAGTGAGGGGTTGAGCCTTGCAGATATCTGAGGAAAGAACATTCTAGATGGAGTGAACAGCAAGCACATTGGAAAGAATGAACTTGGTGGATCTCCAGAGTTGACAGGGTAGAATGCATGAGGAAAAATGATGGAGAGACAGTTGGGGAGATGGCCCCAGCCCCTCAGGCCTGCAGCCAATGTAAGAAATGTGGATTTCACTGTCTGTGACGAAACAACATGAAAGGTTTTGAGCAGAGGATTGTCACCACCTGCCTTAAAGGTTGGCAGGATCCATCTGAGTGCTGTGTTGAGGACGGACTTTAGGGCAAAGATCAAAGCCAGGAGGAGTCTTCCAAGAAGGGGAGAGGGGCTGGTGACTGGACCATGGAAATAGGGAGAAGGGGTGGATTCTGGAATCATCTTGAAGGTCAGGCTGGTCAGACTTGCACATGGACTGGATGAAAGTTGTAAGGGAACAAGAGGGTCATGGGTGACTCCAAGGTCCTTGGTTCAAGTAACTAGAATGATGGCATTACCTTCCATGAAGATGAGAGGGTCGTGTTTGACAGGGAAAATCGAGAACTGGGTCTTGATCATGTTGGAGACGTCTGTCAGGCACCCACGTGGAGACTGGAGAGTAGACAGGGGATGCTGCTTGTGGATGGCACCAAAAACGGAGAAAGCGGGGGAGCCCATCTGGGGAAGTGCTGGCCAAAAGAACTCTCTGCAGTTATGGAAAATGACCCATATCTCTTCTGTCCAATATGGCGGCCACCAGCCACATATGGCGGTTGAGTGTATTGCCGTGTATCGAGTGGGACTGACAAGCCAAAATTTAAATAATATATATTAATATACGGACACTATATATAAATATAGTGTCCAAAAAAGTTTACACATTTGAAGTATAAGTTTTGCTCAAAAGATGGCATTTATCAAATGAATGTTAGCGTCACCATGCGACAGGTAGGACTGTCAAAGAAAATGGTGGAAGCACAGGTGTGGTGGCTCAAACCTGTAATCCCAGTACTTTGGGAGGCTGAAGCGAGAGGATTGCCTGAGATCAGCTTGGGCAACTTGGTGAGACCTCGTCTCTACAATAAATCAAAAAACTATCTGGGCGTGGTGGCAAGCGCCTATAGTTCTAGCTACTTGGAAGACTGAGACAGAAGGATTGCCTGAGCCCAGCAGGTAGAGGCTGTGGTGGCCGGGAGCATGCCACTGCCCTCCAGACTGGGGGACGGAGTGAGACTCTGACTAAAAAA
>NW_007062321.1:13296-13951 GCF_000164805.1 Carlito syrichta
TACGAGCCACCACACCTGGCTAATTTTCTTTATTTGTTTGTTAATTATTTATAGGCGAGGACTCACTCTGTCACCCAGGCTGGAGTGCAGTGGCACAATCATGGCTCACCACAACCTTGACCTCCTGGGCTTAGGTGATCCTTTCACCTCATCCTCCCAAGTAGCTGGGATTACAGGCATGTGGTACCATGCCCGGCTAATTTCTTATTTTTTTGTAAAGATGAGGTCTGACTGTGTTGCCCAGGCTGGTCCCAAATTCCTGGTCTCAAGCAGTCCTCCAGCTTCAGCCTTCCTCAGTGCTGTGATTACAGGCATGAGCTACTGCACTTGGCTCTCAGCTCATTTTAAACAGCTATTTGTAGAGATGGGGTCTTGCTATGTTGCCCAGAGCAGTCTCAAACTCCTGGCCTCAAACAGTCCTCCCACCTCAGCCCTTCTGAGTAGCTGGGACTACAGGCAAAAGCCAATGTACCTGGCTGAATCTTATTTAATCTTGATCAGTTTCAATGTTAACAGCCCATGTGAGCCGGGCTCGGTGGCTCAGCCTGTAATCCCGTGCCTTTGGAGGACTGAGGTGAGTGAATTGCCTGAGCCTGCGGGTTTGAGACCCACCTGGGCAACTTGGTGAGACCTCATCTCTACAATAAATCAAAAT
>NW_007062321.1:13971-23408 GCF_000164805.1 Carlito syrichta
CTGCACTCCAGTCTGGGTGACAGAGTGAGACTCCAACTCAAAAAAAAAAAAACCCAGCCCATGTGGCTGTGGCTACGATATTGGATAGCGATAGCGCAGGTCCAAAGGTTAACTGGGCTCCTGTCCAGGGCTGCACAGCAGGTAGAAGTCAGGAAGAGGATAGAGCCAGCAAAGGAGGCTGAAGGGCAGCCAGAGTGGACAGAATGATGTTCTGGAAGCCCAGGGCAGAAAGTCACTTGTAAGACAGAGGCTGAAAATTAACCATCGGGTTTGCAGAATCAGGGTTCCTGGCCACCTCAGCAGGAGCAAGGTCAGTGCTTTGAGTGAGCAGAGGAGGTGGGGCATGGAGGTAGGGACCGTGAGTGTGGCCCACTGGAGCCCTGCAACTGCACAAGCTAAATAAGCAGGAGAGACTTTCCAGCACCAGTTCTCTGGGAGGCACAGGTTCCTAACACCCTCAGGAGGACCCTGTGCCCAGAATGGCAGCTGCTGAGACCCGAGAGCCATCCTGCATGACCGTGGGCCCATGCACATTCCAGGAATGCCTGACCTTGATCTCCTCCCTCTCGGGGGGCCATGGTTGCTAGGCAATGGGCTGCCCTAGCAACAAGCCCAGTAGGATGCTGAAGCCACTGCCACTGGAGACCCTTAGTTACCTGCCTGCTGATGACAGACCCCATGTCAACCCAGAAGTGCATCTCCAGGGACCTGACCCGTCCTGTCCTCAGTCCCCTGAGACCCCTGTTATCTCCTTCCCTTCAGATATCAACAGCGATGGTGTCCTGGATGAGCAGGAGCTGGAGGCCCTCTTCACCAAGGAGGTGAGCGTCTTGGAAGCCTTGAGTGCAGCGGGCACGCCCGGATCAGCCACGTGTCCCATCAGGGAGCCTAGCAGTTCCCTTGAAGCCTCCCGGTGGAAACTACAACTCCCAGCAGGCCTTGGGGCAAGAGGCAGCCAGGGGTGTCAGCCTGCCCCCAAGGCCTTCTGGGAGTTGTAGTTTATTGTGCGTATAAGGCGGGCCATAGCCTAGGGCCTCCTAATGCTTCCTGCCCCTCGCTTGTCCCTGCAGCTGGAGAAGGTGTATGACCCAAAGAACGAGGATGACGACATGCGGGAGATGGAGGAGGAGCGGCTGCGCATGCGGGAGCACGTGATGAAGAATGTGAGGGGGCGTCGGGTGAGGGGGCGTCGGGTGAGGGGGGGATGGGCCCCCAGCTTTGTCACTTACCCGGCTCCCCAGGTGGACACCAACCAGGACCGCCTCGTGACCCTGGAGGAGTTCCTGGCATCCACCCAGAGGAAGGAGTTTGGAGACACTGGGGAAGGCTGGGAGGTGAGGACAAGGGGCACACTCTGGGTCCTGATTATCTCATTTATCTGGCCCTAACCTTTCTCCCAGTCTCTGGCCATTTCCCTCCCTCCCTCTCTCTTTCTCTCCCTCTCTCCCTCTCTCTCGCTCGCTCTCGCGCGCTCTCTCTCTCTCTCTCTCTCTCTCTCTCTCTCTCTCTCTCGCTCTCGCTCTCGCTCTCTTTCTTGCTCTTCCTCTCACTCTTCCTCTCTCTGGACTTCCTTTCCCCTCTCTCTGGGTCTCTTTCCCTCTGCCTCTGGTCTCTGTTCTCCACATCTCTAGGTCTTTTTCCCTCCCTGCATTCTCTAAACCGCCTCAGTTAGCACAACCTTCTCCAACACGGGTGAGCCAAGGCTAAGTCATCCCCACTGATGGCCTGGTCCTTGCCCCTGCAGACAGTGGAGATGCACCCCGCCTACACCGAGGAAGAGCTGAGGCGTTTCGAGGAGGAGCTGGCTGCCCGGGAGGCAGAGCTGAATGCCAAGGCCCAGCGCCTCAGCCAGGAGACCGAGGCTCTAGGGCGGTCCCAGGACCGCCTGGAGGCCCAGAAGAGAGAGCTGCAGCAGGTGACCAGGGGGAAGTTGCTTCTGGCCTCCCTGGTGGCGCTTGTCCTTGGCCACATGGGTGTCCAGAGGCTGGGAAGGGCTGCGGCCACCGTGTTTATCACCAGTAGAGTGGCAGGTGTTGCTTGAGTAAGGGCAGGCGTTTTCCCATCCCCGATAGCTCTGCGGCTACCATGTTGGATACGGGCAGTGAGGCCACGCATGGGAGGGGGAAGGCCCAGGAGGAGGAGGAAGACCAACTCAGCCAGGGACAGTGAGGGCTTCCCTGTCCCTGGATAGGCCTCAAGCCATGACAGAGATGAGCACTGGATCCTTAACTCTTATTCAGCCCAACTCTGAGTGGGAGAAAAACTGAGGCCCAGAGAGAAGATCTTGGCCCGTGACCGCTTAGCAGGTTCTGTGGGATCTCAGTCTGGGGACTGACGCCTGAGCATCACCAAATGCCAGCGTCGTGCCCTCTTGTCTGTGCGATCCCCACTTCCACCGGCAGGCCGTTCTTCATATGGAGCAGAGGAAACAGCAGCAGCAGGGCCACAATGTCCCGGCCTCCGACCCTGAGGGACACCTCAAGTTCCACCCAGACACAGGTACTGGGCCTGGGGCCCAAGGAGAAGAGACTGGGACTTAGACTCCCAGGTCTGAGGGGGGAGGGACCGGGGTCTGGACTCCTGGGTCTGAGCGGGGAGGGGCTGAGGTCTGGACTCCTGGGTCTGAGGGGGCAGGGGCTGGAAGCCAGGACTTCTGGATCTGAGGGGGAGGGGTTGGGGGTCTTGACTCCTGGGTCTGAGGGAAAAGGGGCTGGACCTCCTGGCTGCCTGGGAAGGAGGGAGATGGAATGTCCAATGGCACCCCCCTCCTTTTCCAGACAATGCGCCTGCCCCGCCTCTGATCGAAGACAAGAAGAATGTGGACACCTCAGAGAAGAAGCTTCCTGAGCAGCCCCCTGAGGTGCCCCAGTCAGATTCCCAGCACCTGTGACCCTACAGGGACCCGCCCTCCCGGGTCTGAGGCTCCAAGGCAGCCGATGAGAGCTGGGTGAAATGGCACAATCAGCCTTCCCCAGGGCCGCACACGTGTGGCCTCTGGGGGGGCACTTGGGGTGGCATTTCACACATGGCTGCCAGGCCCCACGTCTGCCTGTCTCAACTTTCACAGCCTTGTGAGTCTTGAACCTTTCCTCTGTCCCCGCAAGGGGCCTGTCTTCTCTTGCCAGTGAGGAACTCACTGGGTCAGCTGCGCTTAGGAAAGCCCCTCCTGGGATGGCCAGCTCCCAGCCTGCCTTCCCAGGTGGCTTTGGCCTGTGGCCGCTCCAGGACCCTGTGTCCCCACAGTTGCTGGAGCCCACCTGCCGCTCCAGGTCGAGCTTCGTCCGATACATGGGGGCTTGGGGTGGTCCCTCGAGAGCTTCTCCAACCTTCCGTGAGACCAGCGATGCCTCTGAGACAGTGTCTTCTCCATAGCTGGGGGCTGAGGGGGCTGAGGGGCAGGGGACCCTCAGCCCAGCTGGACAGCTCCGACACCAGGAGCTCGGACCCTGCCTGTGCCCCTGGCTCCAGCCTCCTCATCAAAGCCTCCTCTCAGACCTCCAGGACCCAGAATGGGCTCAGAGCTGACCCCGCCCCAGGACCAGGTCCCGCCCCTCAGCCTCATGTATAGACCCTGAAAGTCAGCCCAGCCTACATTCCTGGCCTCACCTCACAGTGCTCCTTGCCCTGCTCTGTGCTCCAGTCCCATCCAAATACACTTTCTGGAACAAATACCACAGTGTCTGTGTATATCCTGTTCCCTCTGAAACCCTATTGCCACATTACCTGCTAGAGTCCTCTTTTATTTTTTTTTAAGTTAGAGTCTCACTCTGTTGCTCCGGGCTCAGGTAATCCTCTCACCTTGACCTCCTAAAGTGCTATGATTATAGGTGTGAGCCACCGCGCCTGGCCTTTTTTGTTGTTAAGTTGGGGTCTCTATTGCCCATGCTGGAGTGCAATGGCATGATCATGGCTCACCATGGCCTCAACCTCCTGGGCTCAGGTGATCCTCCTGCTTGAGTTTTTACAGCAGTGTGCCGGCAGGCCTGGCTAATTTTTTAATTTTTTTGTAGAAACGAGGTCTCGCTATGTTGCCCAGGCTGGTCTCAAACTCCTGGGGTCAAACGATCCTCCAACCCCAACCTCCCAAAATGCTAGGATTCCATGTGGAAGCTATTGCATCTGGCCAGAGTCCTCATGTTTTAAGATTCAAGCATTGGCCAGGCACGATGGCTCAAGCCCATAATCCCAGCACTTTGGAGAGACAGGGGATTGCCTGAGCCTACGGGTTCGAGAATAGGCTGGGCAACTTGGCGAGCCCTCATCTCTACAATAAGTCAAAAATTAGCTGGGCATGGTAGTATGCACCTGTAGTTCCAGCTACTTAAGAAGGCTGAGGCAGAAGGATTGCCAGAGCCCAGCAGCTGGATGCTGGGGTGACCGTGAGCTTGCCACTGCACTCCAGCCTGGGTGACAGAGTGAGACTCCAACTCAAAAAATAAAAAATAAAAAGGTTCAAGCCTCACTTCTGGGAGACTGAGGGCTGGCATCTTTCCATCTTCTTGATTCCTTCAGCCACAAGGAGAGAAAACCCAAACCTGGGATTAAACAAGTTTTTAGAAGTGTATTATCACCGAAAACAATAAGTGACACTGCAGAATGACTTCAGGGCTGTCAGGGAACCAGGTTCCACTGTTCCTTAGCTATGTCATAGATAGGTGTGGCGGCTGTACTGTCCCTCATGGTCCCAAGGTGGCTGCAGCTGCTCCAGATATCACTCCTATCTCCACCAATGGCCAGTGAAGGAAGAAGTCACAGCCTGTTCTGAGCATTGTTGTAAGTGGAAGAAAATCTGTTCCCAAAGCCCTCTCCCCTGTAGCCTCCACATGTCACCTCTCATCCCAAATGACCATGAGGTACACATGATGACTATAGGTCCATCAAGATGGCATCTACGGTGGGGATTCATTCTCATCTGGCATCGAGAAGCTTTCCTTGGACCAAATTGGGATCTGGGAAAAAAGTAAGAGGTGGGGTGTGATGGTTCATGCCTGTATACTCAGCACTTTTGCCAGGTTCGGTGGCTCAGCCTGTAATCTTGCGCCTTTGGGAGGCTGAGGTGAGTGAACTGCCGGATCCCGCGGGTTCGAGACCCACCTGGGCAACTTGGCGAGACCTCATCTCTACAATAAATCAAAAAATTAGCTGGGCATGGTAGCACACGCCTGTAGTTCCAGCTACTTGGAAGACTGAAGTGGAAGGATCGCCAGAGCCCAGCAGGTTGAGGCTGTGGTGGCTGGGAGCCGCCACTGCACTCCAGTCTGGGTGACAGAGTGAGACTCCAACTCAAAAAAAAAAAGTGACTGTCAATGCTTGAAAGAGAACTTGTCACTTAAAAGAAAAAAAGAAAAAGCCCATTCCCTGACCTTGGAATGTCCTAGGAAGCTGTGTGTGTGCTGTGTACCCCAGGTGAACTACACCAACAATGACCATCGGCCACAGCCCCTCTCTGCTTCTCTTGGAAAATAGTGGGAGTTGAGCCTCAGTGATCCAACCTGAAAAATGGACATAAATGGTCTTCCATGAAAAGGCCGTAAATGCAAAGTGGTCCCCAAAGGCGACAGGAGCCTAGCAACCAGAGAACAAGACAGACAAATCCAGTTTGTCGGTACAGGATGATTTATTAGGGGAACTTACAGAAGGGTCTTGAGTGACTGCAAGGCAGGTAAATCACACCCCACAACCCCCCAGAGCCAGGGCTGAGATCTGGGGGAAAGCATATGCGTTTGGGAAGGAGGAGGGAGGTGGCTACGGGCAGTCAGGGCCTATGACATATGCGACTGTGTCGAGGGTCGTTTAGGAGGAAAAGCTGGTGAATAAGTGTCTACATAAAAAGTAATACATCAACTAGACATTCTGGAGGTATTCCAAGACTTGGGGCTAACCAGAAGTCACATGGCAGGTTAGCATTTATTCATTTATTTATTTATTTTTTGAGTTGGAATCTCACTCTGTCGCCCAGACTGGAGTGCAGTGGCCACTCCCGGCCACCGCAGCCTCGACCTGCTGGGCTCTGGCGATCCTTCTGCCTCAGCCTTCCCAGTAGCCGGAATTACAGGCATGCGCTACCATGCCCGGCTGATTTTTTTGATTTATTGTAGAGATGAGGTCTCACCAAGTTGCCCAGGTGGGTCTCGAACCCGTGGGCTCAGGCAATCCACTCAACCTTGGCCTCCCAAAGTGCTGGGATTACAGGCTGAGCCACCGAGCCCGGCCCAGATTAGCATCTAAAATAGAGTCACAGCCTGGGCAATAGAGTGAGATGGTGTCTCTACAAAGAAAAAAATGAGTAGGGCGTGGTGGCATGCACCTGGCCTGTAGTAGTCCCAGCTCTTCTGGAGGCTGAGGTGGGAGGATTGCTTGAGCCCAGGAGATCGAAACTGCGGTAAACCGTTATCCTGCCACTGCACTCCCGCCTGGGCGACAGAGTAATACACTGACTCAAAAAAAAAAAAAAGCCTCCAGGCCAGGCACCATGACTCACACCTATAATCCCAGCACTGAGATGAGAGGATTGCCTGAGCCCATGGGTTCGAGCCTGGGTAACTGGGTGAGACCTCATCTCTACCATAAATCAAAAAATCAGCCAGGCACGGTGGCGCATGCCTGTAGTTCCAGCTACTTGGAAGGCTGAGGCGGAAGGATCGCCTGAGCTCAGCAGGTAGAGGCTACAGTGGCCATGAGCCACTGCACTCCAGCCTGGGCGACAGAGTGAGACTCTGACTCAAGGAAAAATAACTGCATAATTAACTATAAACTATAGGCTCAGATATAAATGCTAAGAAATTCAAAACACTCTAATGGGGTGATCAAAATTAGCTGAGCAAAGAAGAATTCAGGGTGGCCCGATGAGCTTCCTGGTTCTGATCCCTGCTCTGTGGTTCTGCAGGGGCATGTCATTCTCGGAGAATCACGCTGAGAGACGTGGAGTGAAGGGTCACGGGATTGCCATCAACTCTCAGATATGCCTGACACAGCAAATGCTAATTAATCAACAACTCTGGAATCCAGGTGAAGGGTCCCCAGGAGTGTTTTGTCCTACTTTGGCAACTTCTCTGTAAGACTGACATTCTATCAAAATCCTAAATGACCATAATTACAAAATAAAAATAGGCCAGCTGCGGTAGGCTCATGCCTATAATCCCAGCACTTTGGGAAGCGAGGTGAGAGGATTCCCTGAGCCACGTGTTCGAGACCAGCCCAGGCAACTTGACGAGATCTCGTCTCGACAATAAATCAAAAAATTAGCCGGGTGTGGTGGTGCGTGTCTGTAGCACCAGCTACTTGGAAGGCTGAGTCGGAAGGATCACCTGAGCCCAGCAGGTCAAGGGTGCAGTGGTCGTGAGCATGCCACTGCACTGCAGCCTGGGTGACAGAGAGTGAGACTCCGACTCAAAAATTGAATAAATAAATAATAAAAATAAAAACTGGAGGCCGGGCACAGTGCCTCTGCCTGTAATTCCAGCACTTTGGGAGGCCAAAGTAGGAGGATCGCCTGAGACCAGGAGTTTGAGACTAGCCCAGGCAACAGAGTGAGACTCTGTCCCTATAAAAAATTTTTTTTCTTTTGTTTTTTTTTAGAAAGCAGGATTTATTGAGAGGACAGAAAAGCTCCTGCAGTGGGAGGGACCCCGAAGGGGTTGCCCCAAAAACTTTTATAAAAAAGAAACCAAGCCGGGCTCAGTGGCTCAGCCTGTAATCCCACGCCTTTGGGAGGCCAAGGTGAGTGGATTGCCTGAGCCCGCGGGTTCGCGACCCACTTGGGCAACTTGGCAAGACCTCATCTCTACAATAAATCAAAAATTAGCTGGGCATGGTGAAGCGTGCCTGTAGTTCCAGCTACTTGGAAGGCCGAGGCGGAAGGATTGCCTGAGCCCAGCTGGTCGAGGCTGTGGTGGCCTTGAGCATGCCACTGCTCTCCAGCCTGACTGACAGAGTGACACTCTGACTCAAAAAAGAAAAAAAAATTCACTATGCACAGCTGCAAGGTGTGGTCAACATATGCGGACAACACGTGACCCACAGCCTCAGGATGACCTGCGTGCTGGGGCATGGAGCCTGGAGGAAAAAGACATCCTGGATTGGCACCTTCAGGACCTCTCCCTAGGCTTCCAACCCTGCTTGGGGTCACAGCCAGGGTGTGCTCATGTTGTCATTGACTGTGTGTGGCCTTCCACCATGTCAAATGGCAGACCACAGTGCCCTTTAAAATTTGTCGTGTTTGACCTCATGCCTGCAATCCTAGCACTTTGGGCGGTCGAAGTGGGAGGATCGCTTGAGACGAGGAATTCGAGACCAGCCTGGGCAACATAATGAGACCTTGTCTCTACAAACAAAGGTGTGTGTGTGTGGTGGTGGTGCGTGTTTAGTTCATAGTATGTGAAGTGTTTTGGCCCAAAGTCCAACAGGAGACCACTTTAGCTGGCCAGGGAATTGTTCACTCTGTATCAAGAAATACCTTAATCAACCCGGGGACGTTGCCAGTCCAGCCTCCACTCAAATATCCCCCACGCCCGGCTCAAGATCTCGGGAAGTCCTAAATAACATTTGTCATTGGCTTTTTATTGGCTCCAGTAGAAATGCATCTGGTCAGCCTTTTTGTTTCTTTTTGAGTCGATGTCCCACTCTGCCACTGAGGCTGGAGTGCAGTGGCACCATCACAGCTCACCGCAGCCTTAACCTCCTGGACTCAGGCAATCCTCCTGCTTCAGCCTCCTGAGTAGCTGTGACTACAGGTGGGTATCACCATGCCCGGCTAACTTTTAAATTTTTTGTAGAGACAGGGGTCTCTCTATGTGGCCTGGGGCTGATCCCAAACTCCTGGGATCAAGCAATTCTTCCATCTCAGTCTCCCAAAGTGCTGGGATTACAGGTGTGAGCCACCACACCTGGTTAGACTTAATTCTCAGTCAACAGTTTTGACCCCTTCCTAGTGTCCTGCCAGAAGAAAGAGAAGAAGCAGAAGAGATGCCACGTAAATGAACCCCAATCTGTATCAGACCAAGATGACCACAAAACTAAGCAACGAGGTGTGGGGGCCCAGGTTGCCACCACGTGTGAACCACAGGGGGTGACAGAGGACCCATGTGGAGCTCATTATCTACTGGAGTCCCCAAAATAGGCAAAGAGCCTCTACATTTGTGGACACAGCTACACAATGCACTCCAACTTACACTGTACTAGATTTGACTGATGCCTTCTTTTTTTTTCCCCCTAAGAAACAAGTTCTGAGCTGGGTGCAGGGGTTCATACCTGTAATCCCAGCACTTTGGGAGGCAGAGGCGAGAGGATTGCCTGAGCCCATGGGTTCGAGGCCAGCCTGGGCAACTTGGTGAAACCTCATCTCTACAATAAATCAAAAATTAGCCGGGTGTGTTAGCACGCGCCTATAGTTCCAGCTACTTGGAAGGCTGAGGCGGAAGGATCACCGGAGCCCAGCA
>NW_007062321.1:23732-26073 GCF_000164805.1 Carlito syrichta
GTAGCCGGAATTACAGGCATGCGCTACCACGCCCGGCTGATTTTTTGATTTCTTGTACAGATGAGGTCTCGCTGCCCAGGCGGGTCTCGGACCCGTGGACTCAGGCAATCCACTCACCTCAGCCTCCCAAAGGTGCGGGATTACAGGCTGAGCCACCGAGCCCGGCTGATCTGTTTTCTTTTTGTTGATCCTGGCTGAAATCAGATCATATCACATTTGTTTCTTAATTATCCTAACTGGACCTTTTTGACCTCCCTTTGTGACATAGCCAACGTTGTTTCTCCCGTTTTCCCTTTAGCGACAGTCGGATGGAATCTCTTCCCTTGCTGCCAGCCATGGCGACTTCCTGTGAAACATATCTTGTCCCACCAAGGGGCTCAAGAGGGACATGAGAGCGCCATGCCCCTTCTGGAGAGCATTCTGCAACAATTTGTATTTCATTACCGCAGTCAACACGGGTTTATCTGGTCCTTCGAGTTGTTGGACACAGATAGCCACAGTGGCGCATGCCTGTGATCCCAGCACTTTGGGAGGACAAGGCGGGAGGATCGCTTGAGGTCAGGAGTTCAAGACCAACCTGGGCAATATAGTAAGACCTTGTCACTACAAAAAAAAGAAAATTAAAAATTAACCAGGTATGGTGCTGCGCTCCCGCAGTCCCAGCTACTTGAGAGGCCGATGCAAGAGGATCATGTGAGCCCAGGAGGTTGAGGCTGTGGTGGCTGTGATTGTGCCACTGCACTCTGACTCCCAAAATAAAATTAAATAAAAATTAAAAATAAATGAGAGAGAGAGAAAGAGAGAGGAGAGTCACTTCCCCAAGTGAAGGGAGAGGGCCAAAGCTTAGGAAAACATGGTGGCCATCACTCATTAAACACATGGCCTGGCCAGTGCTTAACAAAAACAATGGTTTCTTTGGTTTTGTTTTGTTTTGTTCTTTTGAACTGGAGTCTCACTCTGTTGCACAGTCTAGAGTACAGTGGCATGCTCACAGCCACTGCAGCCTCGACCTGCTGGGCTCCAGCCTTCCTCCCCAGCCTTCCAAGTAGCTGGGACTACAGGCACGTGCCACCATACTCGGCTAATTTTTTGATTTCTTATAGAGATGAGGTCTTGCCAAGTTGTCCAGGCTGGTCTCGATCCCCTGGGCTTAGACAATCCTCTCACCTCGGCCTCCCAAAGTTCTGGAATTACAGGTATGAGCCATCGCATCCGGCCTGGTTTGGTTTTTACAGTTTACTTTTCTGTGTCTTAGTCTTTGGTCTCAGTTGGTGAGTTCCCTCTCGGGTTTGTTTTCTCTTTCTGGTTAGTTCATAAATCCTTCATGTGACCTTTGACATGAACTAATGTTTAGATATTGTTAATTCTATCTTGTTAAGGTTACAAGTGTCTTTAAACAATTTGGGGGCTATACATGTTCTATCTTTTCATGATTTATCACTTATACATGCGATGAGTGTTAGTTTATAAGGCTAAGCTAATGATGAACATAAAACATACATCTGAAACTAAATATCATAAAGAAAAAAAGTTGGGCCAGGCTCAGTGGTTCAGCCTGCAATCCTGCGCCTTGGGAGGCTGAGGTGAGTGGATTGCCTGAGCCTATGGGTTCGAGACCCGCCTGGGCAACTTGGCGAGACCTCATCTCTATAATAAGTCAAAAATTAGCCAGGTGTGGTAGCATGTGCTTGTAGTTCCAGCTACTTGGAAGGCTGAGATGGAAGGATCGCCGGAGCCCCACAGGTCGACTCTGGGGTGGCTGTGAGTGTGCCACTGCACTCCAGCCTGAGCGACAGAGTGAGACTCCAATTCAAAAAAAAAATGTACTCTTTACATCCAAGTGGCTTTCATATTCGGCCCAGCTCATCATGAAAGAGAATTTCTAAAATGAGTAAATAATGAAACTTTCCTCAGTTTCCCCCTCTTTGTCCCCTGCTCACGTCTGCCTAGCTAGTTAACAGTTTGTTGGTCAGGTGTGGGGGCTCAGGTCTATAATTCCAGCACTTTGGGAGGCCGAGGCAGGAGGATCGCTTGAGGACACAAGAGTTCGAGACCAGCCTGGGCAACATGTCTCTACCAAAAATAAAATAAATCCAGTTTGTCGGTATGGGGTGATTTATCAGGGACAGAAGCATGGTCTTGGGCGGCTGCAGGGCAGGTAGATCACACCCCACAATGTCCCAGGGCCAAGGCTGAGATCTGGGGGAGAGTATACACGCTTGGGAAGGAGTGTGGAGGTGGCTACGGGCATCACGGCCTATGACATAGGTGTCAAGGGTTGTTTGAAGCCTGGCTCGGTGGCTCAGCCTGTAATCCCGCGCCTTTGGGAGGCTGAGGTGAG
>NW_007062321.1:27798-28630 GCF_000164805.1 Carlito syrichta
AAACCATAATAAAAAATATTGATTAATAAAAAATAATAATAATAATAATAATAGTACATGAAAAGACAGAGTTCAAAATGGAGTTTTCTGGTCTCCTTGAGCTCATACATGACAATTATCTTTTCCCAGAACCTTGGGCAAGCCACAAGACACAAAGGTTAGCATCTCTGTCCCAAGAATCTGTCTTTCAGCTACCAGACCAGCCCTTCTCGTCTATGTGATCAACCTCTGTGACTGACCCACCCATCTATCCATTTGTCAGAGATATGAGAAACAGACCCCATCACCATGACATCAACTCCTATGAATGCTTGCCTGTCCTCCAAAAGGGCAGCCTTAAAACCCTTCAGGCTCAGCTGGGCTTGGTGACTCAGCCCGTCATCCCAACACTTTGGGAGGCCGAGGCAAGTGGATTGCCTGAGCCCGCGGGTTTGAGACCAGCCCGGGCAACTCTACAATAAATAAAAAAATTAGCTGGGCATGGTAGCGTGCACCTGTGGTTCCGGCTACTTGGAAGGCTGAGGCGGAAGGATCGTCGGAATCCAGCAAGTCGATGCTGGAGTGGCTGTGAGCATTCTACTGCACTCCAGCCTGGGTGACTCTGTCTCACTCTGTCACCCACCTCAAGCATTCACCATCACATGTCCTTCAGACTTCTAGCCCCTTCTTTCCCTTGAGAAATGAATCCACTGTTTTCTAATCTACATTCTTTTTTTTGAGTCAGAGTCTCACTCTGTCACCCAGGCTGCAGTGCAGTGGCACACTCATGGCCACCATAGCCTCAACCTGCTGGGCTCAGGTGATCCTTCCACCTCAGTCTTCAAGTAGCTGG
>NW_007062322.1:0-499 GCF_000164805.1 Carlito syrichta
GGAGACTCTGGAGACTAAAAAGATACCTCCCACGTGCATCATGACTGGCCTCCATGGCCAAGCAGCAAAAGGTCTGCATGGGCGGGGGACAATGGAGTGATTGGGAGAGGAAAGGACCCTTCTTTCACGCGAATTTGGCAGACCAGGTGACCGGAACCTGGGCTGGTCGCAGCGTTGCCAGACCACTTTGATTGTTCTGTGTTCAATGGCTGCCCTAACTCAGGGCTATCTGTTCCATGAGTTCACACGCTCTTGGCTGCAGGGCACAAGTGTGGAATGTGGAGGTGGGCCTTCTGGGATGCGTGGCCAAAGGCACAGAACAGACTTGACTGGTGGCCACCTTTGAAACCTCTCACAAATGACAGGGGGGAAGTGCCTTTTTCTCTCTCATCCCTGAGGGTGACTCCTCTCACTGGGGGGCAAGGGTGGTGGTGGTGGCGGTGGTGGTGATTATTATTATTTGGAGTCAGAATCATGCTGTCACCCAGGCCTTAGCATA
>NW_007062323.1:0-2395 GCF_000164805.1 Carlito syrichta
GAACAGCCACTGCACTCCAGTCTGGGCAACAGAGTGAGACTTCAACTCAAAAAAAAAAAAAGTCATTTTCTAAACTTCATGTTGGAGAGGTTAGCACATCTATAGCCTGAGCCCATCAGTACAAATGAGAGCTTTAAATAGAGCCACACAACTCTACTTCCTGAGGCATGCAAATGGACTCCCAATGTCCTAATGCTTCCAACAAAGGTTGCAATGAAAAGAGTTCCCCAAATCCCCAATTCCAAAGCCACCTCATTCTCTCCCAAGCACAAATGGCCTTCTCTTGGCAGTACCCCCTCCAAGTCTGGGTGGCCACAGAAGGGGCCAGAAGGGCCTTGAGGGTCTAGAAAAAGGAAACTCACAGGTACAAAGCCATCCTGGTATTCGCAGGGTATTTTCTATTGACCTTTCTTCCAGCTCACTAATCCTCTCCAGCTGATTCCAATCTGCTAGTAAGTCTACCTATTGAGTTTTAAATTTCAGTTACTGTACTTTTCTGTTTTAGAACCTTCATTGTATTTTTTATGAATTTCCATTCTCTGTGACACTCTCCATCTCACCTATTTTTTTTTTATTTTAAATTTTTTTATTTTAAAGATGTGGGTAGCCAATTCAGGGTTAGGGATACAGATGTTCAGTATGCAGGTACCCTTGTTGACGAGGTGTGCCCTCCCCATCCCCGGGCAGTTGCCCACTACTGTCAGTCCTTTTCTTACAGTATTTCAATAATTGTTCAAAGTCCGCTTATGAGAACATGTGATACTCAGTTCTTTGTTTCTGTGATACATCACTCAGATTATAGACTCTAAGTCCATCCAAGTTACTGTGACGTTCATAATTTTGTCCTTTATGGCTGTGTACTATCCCATTGTGTGTATATACCACATTTTTTTTTTTTATCCAGTCCTCTTTCGAAGGGCAGTATGGTTAGTTCCATGTTTTTGCTATTGTGAATAGTACTACAATAAACATACGTGTGCAGGTATCTTTTTCATAGTGATTTGAGTTCCTCTGGATATATTCTCAGTAGGGAGATTGTGGGGTCGTATGGAAGGTCGATGTTTAGATATTTTAGGAATCCCCGAACTGTTTTCCACAGAGGTTGTATTAGTTTATACTCCCACCAACAGTGTAGAAGTGTTCCCTCCAGCATGTTTTTTTGAGTTATTGATGATGACCATCCTGACTGGAGTTACGTGGTATCTCAGTGCAGTTTTAATTTGCATTTCTTTGATGACTAGTGAGGCTGAACATTTTTCATGTATCTGTTGGCTGCTCATATGTCTTCTTTTGAGAAATGTCTATTCATATCATTGCCCACTTTGTAATGATTTTTTTTTTTTCTTTTCGGCACGTTTGAGTTCCTTGTAGATCCTAGATATTATTAGACCTTTGTCAGACATACAGTTGGCAAATACTTTTTCCCAGTCTGTAGGCTGTCTCCCTGCTCTCTTGATGGTTTCTTTGGCTTTGCAGAAGCTTGTCAGTTTGATGAGGTCCCACTTGTATATCTTATCTTGTATGGCATGGGCACTTGGGGTTTTGATCAGGGAATGGTTGCCAGTTCCAATTTCCATAAGGGTGTCTCCTGAATTTTCTAAGGTTCTTATAATTTGAGGTTTTACATTTAAGCCCTTGATCCATTTAGAGTTGATTTTTGTGTATGGGGATAGGTAGTGGTCTTGTTTTACTCTTTTGTATGTGGTCAGCCAGTTTTCCCAGCACCATTTACTGAATAGGTTCCCTTCTCCCCAGTGGTTGGTGGTGGAGGCTTAAGATGAATCGGTTGAGATTGAGGTTTTGCTTCCAGAATCTCTATCCTGTTCCATTGGTCTTTATGCCTGTTCTTGTACCAATACCAGGTTGTTTTGATTATTGTAGCTTTATAATAAAGTTTAAAGTCTGGGAGTGTGATACCTACTGTTTTGGTTTTGTTTTTGTTTTTGCTGAGGATTGTTTTGGTAATTCGTGGTCATTTATGTTTGCATATGAATTACCGTATCATCATTTCCAGGTCTGAGAAGAATGCTGCTGGTAATTTAATGGGTATTGCATTAAATCTGTAGATTATCCTGGGTAGAATAAATGTCTTAACAATGTTGATTCTTCCAATCCATGAACATGGGATATTTTTTCAATTTGTTTGCATCATCTTTGATTTATTTGAGCGGTGTTTTATAGTTTACATTTTAAAGGTCTTTCACATCTCTGGTTAGGAAGATGTCAAGGTATTTCTTTTTTGTGTGTGACTATTGTGAATGGGACTGTGCTTTTTATTTGGCTTTCTGTTTGTTTATTCTTGGTGTATAGAAATGCGACTGTCTTTTGCACATTTATTTTATACTCTGAGACTTTGCCAAAGTCCTTTATCAGTGCAAGGAGGTTTTTGACAGAT
>NW_007062324.1:0-699 GCF_000164805.1 Carlito syrichta
GCTGACTTAACTAAAGGACTTAACTAGCTAACCAGCTGCCTTAACTAGCTGACTTAACTAACTAGCTACCTAGATAGCCAGGTGACTTATCTAGATGACTTAACAAGCTAGCTACCTATCTCTCCAGATGCCTGGCCAGCTGACTTAACTAGCTGTCTTAAACAGCTAGACAGCTGGCTAGTCAGCGACTTAATAGTTGACTTAACTAGTTAGCCAGTTGGATGGCCCACTGAATTAACTAACTGATTTTACCAGCTAGCCAACTGGCTATCCAGCTGACTTAACTTGCTAGCTACCTAGCTAACCAGCTGGGAAGCCAACTGAATTAACTAAGTGACTTAACTAGCTAACCAGCTGCCTAGCAGCTGTCTTACTAGCTTGCTACCTAGATAGACAGTTGACATAAGTAGTTGGCTTAACCAGCTAGCCAGCTGGCTAGCCAGCTGACTCAACTAGGTGAATTAACTAGTAAGCCAAATGTTTAGCCAGCTGACAACTAGCTCTCTACCTAGCTTGCCAGTTGGCTACACAGCAGATTTAACTAGCTGAATTAAATAACTGGCCTGCTTGATAATCAAGCTGATTTAACTATCTTGCTATATAGTTAGGCAGGTGGCTAGCCAGCTGATTTAACTACTTGACTTAAGTAGCTAGCCAGCTGTATACCCAGCTCACTTAATTAGCAAGCTACCAAGCTAG
>NW_007062325.1:0-734 GCF_000164805.1 Carlito syrichta
AAGGAATCGCTTCAAGTGGGGCCCAGCATCCCAGCAGATCCTGTTCCAGGCCTACGAGAGGCAGAAGAACCCCAGCAAGGAGGAGAGAGGGACACTGGTGGAGGAGTGCAACAGGTAGAGGGCTGCAGGGAGCTGTGCTGGTTTGGTTTGGGCTGGGGCAAGGTGGGGCAGGGGAGGGTGACTCTGGGTCCTCAGGGAGGCTCTCCTGAGTCCTGGAGGGAGCCTGTTGTTGACTTAGCCTGCCCGGAGAGTTGAAATACTCAGCTCCAACTCCTGCTCGGTGACTTGAACCTAACTCCACTCCCAGTGACCTCCGCCCACCCAAGCTACCTCTTTGGTGGCTGCTCACATCATTCCATCCTTTCTGCAATCCCATGGCTATTCTTTCTTTTTGTTTTTTCTCTTTTTTTTTTTGAGTCGGAGTCTCACTTTGTCATCCAGACTGGAGTGCAGTAGCCGCTCCCGGCCACCGCAGCCTCGACCTGGTGGGCTCCGGCGATCCTTCTGCCTCAACCTTTCGAGTAGCCGGAATTACGGGCGCGCTACCACTCCTGGTTGATTTTTTTTTATTTATTGTAGAGATGAGGTCTCGCCAAGTTGCCCAGGCGGATCTCGAACCCGCGGGCTCAGGCAGTGTTTTGAGTTGGAGTCTCACGGCCACCGCAGCCTCGACATGCTGGGCTCCAGTGATCCTTCTGTCTCAGCCTTCCAAGTAGCTGGAACTACAGGTGTGC
>NW_007062326.1:0-595 GCF_000164805.1 Carlito syrichta
GGGCAACTTGGCGAGATCTCATCTCTACAATAAATCAAAAAATTAGCCGAGCGTGGTAGTACGCGCCTGTAATTCCAGCTACTTGGAAGGCTGAGGTGGAAGGATCGCTGGAGCCCAGCAGGTCGAGGTTGCAGTGGCCAGGACCGGCCACTGCACTCCAATCTGGGCAACAGAGTGAGACTCCAACTCAAAAAAACAAACAAAACCCCAGACACTTGTACCACATCTAGGTCTAAGACATGAGGTCAGAGTTTGGGTGCCTAAATATTGGGGAATGTGTTTTGTCCACTGAGGGGGCTAGAGTGAAGGGATTTAATGTGCCATAATGTTGACTAACTTGTGACAGTTGGGAGGAAACTTAGCCCAGAGCATGAGAAATGTCCACAGATTAAAACAGCAGGACCAGCCGGGCTTGGTGGCTCACGCCTGTAATTCCAGCACTTTGGGAGACCAAGGCAAGAGGATTGCCTGAGCTCAGGAGTTGGAGACCAGCCTCGGCAACATGGCAAAGCCTCATCTCTACAATAAATATAAAATTAGCCGGGTGTGGTGGCACAAACCTGTGTTTCCAGCTACTTGGAAGGCTGAGGCAGAA
>NW_007062327.1:0-607 GCF_000164805.1 Carlito syrichta
CCCATGGCAGAGGAGGGCCAATCACTAGCACGTTTATTATGGAGGACCAGTCACTGAGGTACACATCACAATGTAGAGTCATTCACTGGGGCATCACTCACAGAGGAGAGTCAGTCACTGTGGCACCCAAAATAAAGGAGGTCACTCGCGGGGACACTCATAACAGTGAAGGTTCAGTAATGGGGGCATCCATTCACAGAGATCTATCACTGAGGTAACAACCCCAGACGAGGGCCAGTCACTGAGTCAAGAATTACATAGGACAATCACACAGTTAAGCATTGACCATAGAGAAGGGTCAATCAATGAGGCAACGAACACAGAAGTATGATGGTTACTGAGGCATCCATCACAGAGTAAAGCCAGTGAATAGAACAGCTATCACAGAAGAGGACCAGTCACGGGGGCAACAATCACAGAGCAGGTCCAATCACTGGGCACCCATTACAGAATAGGGATAGTCATGTGGGCACACATAACAAGATAGTCAATCACTGGAGCATGTATCACTGAAATAGACCAATCAATTTTGGACCCATAAAAGATTACAAACCAATGGGGTACATATAATAGGAGAGGGCCAATCACTGGGACACACATCACAGAA
>NW_007062328.1:0-514 GCF_000164805.1 Carlito syrichta
ACCTGGAGCCAGGGCCCATCTGGGGACCTGGAAATACACACAACATGCCTCTGGGGAGCTAAGCAGGGGTCACAGATTTCACAACCATTCTCCTCCCAGGGCCTCTCTGGCCCCTAGCAGAGTCCATTGACTCCACGTTAAATCCAACCTTGTGGTTGTTTTGAGTTTGTATTCCTATGCCTGGAATAGCCAGACTGGTCCGTGGCCCCCATGCAGCACATCACAGAGGAATAAATTACAATAGAGGAGATTCAGGTGCGGTTTCTCCCTCCCGGTGCTCACAGCTCAGTGGGGGGGATGAATGGGCAGACACAGCAGAAATTAAAGTCGGGAAGGAATGTGAGCCGCTAGAAAGAGATATTAAGACTGGAGATGGATGAGGTGTTGGTTGCATAACAAGGTGAATGAACTTAATGCCACTGAACTGTGAAGGATGATGGCGCCAGTGAGAGTCGGTACCCTTTGAGGCCAAGAGATTTATTAGAGCAGCGGCTACAGGGAGAGGGAAGGAGGT
>NW_007062329.1:0-1257 GCF_000164805.1 Carlito syrichta
CCAGCTGACATAACTAGCACTCTACCTTTTTAGACACCTGGGTAGCCAGCTGACTTACTAGCTGACTAAATTAGCTAGCCAGATGGTTAGCCAACATACTTAACTAGGTCACTAACTAGCCAGCCAGCTGACTAGCCAGCTTTCTTAACTAACTGACTTAACTAGCTGTCTTAACTAGCTTGCCTGCTTTCTAGCCAGTTGAATTAATTAGCTTTCTACATAGCTAGCCAGCTGTCTATCCAGCTGAATTAACTAGGTGACTTATCTTGCCAGCCAGCTGTCTAGTCAGCTGACTTAACTAGCAGGCTACCTAGGAAGCCAGATGCCTAGTCACCTGATTTAACTAGGTGAGTAAACTAGCTAGCCAGCTGGCTCGACAGCTGACATAACTAGCTAGCTACCTAACTAGCAAGCTGACTAGCCAACTGACTTAAATAGCTCTCTACCACTCTAGCCACCTGGATAGCAAGTGACTTAACTAGCTGACTTAATTAGCTATTCAGCTGGCTAGGCAACAGTCATAACTATGTCACTTACTAGCTCGAGAGCTGGCTAGACAGCTGACTTAACTAGCTGTCTTAACTAGCTGTCCTGCAATCTAGCCAGTTGAGTTAACTTGCTTGTTACATAGTTAGTCAACTGGCTATCCAACTGAATTAACTAGGTGACTTTTCTAGCTAGTCAGCTGTGAATCCAGCTGACTTAACTAGCAAGCTACCCAGCTAGCCAGCTGGCTAGTCAGCTGATTTAACTATGTGACTTAACTAGCTAACAAGCTGACTAGACAGCGGACATAACTCGCTAGCTGCCTGGCTATCCAGCTGGCTAGCCAGATGACTTAATTGTCTAGCTATGTAGCTAGTCAGTAGGCTAGCCAGTTGACTTAACTAGCTGACTTCACAAAGTAGACAGTCGGTTAGCCAGCAGACTTAACTAGCTAACTACATAGCTAGACAGCTGGATAGCTAGGTGACTTAACTAGCTAACATAGCTAGACTCCAGGTGGCTAGCCTGCTGACTTTACTATCTACCTACCTATAACGTTGCTTGCTTTCAAGCTGTCTTATCTACTTAACTATCTAGATATCCTGGTGGCCAGTGAACTGTGTTAAGTATGTGACTTAAGTAGCTAACTAGCTGGCTAACCAGCTGACTTAAAACTAACTAACCTGCTTGGCAGCTGACTCTCCAACTGACAACTAACAGACATAACTAGCTACCCAGATGACTTAAATAACTGACTTAACTAGCTAGCTA
>NW_007062330.1:0-494 GCF_000164805.1 Carlito syrichta
AACTGCTTGAGGTCACGAGTTGGAGACCAGCCTGGGCAACAGACCAAGACCTCATCTCTATAATACATAAAAAAAAATTGGCCAGGCATGGTGGTGCATGCCTGTAGTCCCAGGTACTTGGGAGGCTGAGGCAGGAGGATCTCCTTAGTCCAGGAGGTCGAGGCTGCGGTAACTCATGATTGTGCCACTGCACTCCAGTCTGTCTCCCCCAACCAAAGAGATTATACTTGTTGAGATGATAAAACAATTTGAAACCTGAACAAATCTGGCTCTTTCGATTCCCTTATGTTGCTGCTTCATTTCTCTGGGCTCAGGTGAAACAAAGACAGCTGTGCTTTAGGAAAAAAGCATTTGCTAGAAAAATATTGAGTCTGTTTCCTCATTTTGTAGCAGGGCTTCTGACAGCTGGTAAGAAACCTCTTTTTATTTTATTTTTTAATTTATTTATTTATTTTTGAGTTGGAGTCTCACTCTGTCGCCCAGACTGGAGTGCA
>NW_007062331.1:0-580 GCF_000164805.1 Carlito syrichta
AGCCTCCATACTTAGGATTTTCTTCAACAAGTATAAAGTGGGACCAGCTGCAGGGAGAGCATCATGCCCATTTTCCTTCCGACTGGAAATTGAACTGTTGATTTATACGTCTTTAAGGTGTTGGGTTGTAAGTGAGATGATGTCTCCTACTGGGAACCATAATGATACTTGAAATCAGCAAAACTGAGAGATCAGAATTTTCTCAGGACTGGAACCTAGGATCTACACTTTATTTTTTATAGTCTAACACACTTAACGCTTCTTATTCTTGGTGCCATAAAGTTCATAAAAGGCACAGTTACAAAATTTAGGAACCAATAGTTTGCTGTCAGTTTTGTAGCTTTAGTTCTTCAGGATACACCAATATTTACGTTTCCTGAAGTTCTTGTTTCTCAAAGGAGCTTTTTCACCATTCAAAGACAATAATTGAATAACTTTTTTTTTTTTTTGAGTTGGAGTCTCACTTTGTCGCCCAGACTGGAGTGCAGTGGCCGGGAGCGGAACTACAGGTGCCCGCTACCATGCCTGGCTAGTTTTTGATTTATTGTAGAGATGAAGTCTCGCCAGTTTCCCAGGCGGG
>NW_007062332.1:0-541 GCF_000164805.1 Carlito syrichta
TGAATACTTAAGCTAATGCTATGTATACGTTTATTGTACTCTTGAAATATACACATACATACACACACACACACACACACACACACACACACACACACACACACACACAACTGTGGTGCCCTTAAGACGTTTTTCTTTTAATTGAACTTTTTAGTTTCAGTCTTTCTTTAAACCTTTTTTACAACATTTTGGGGACAGCTGCTTCTAAGATTTATTAGAAACTGTATTACAGCCTGAAACAAAAATTATTCGGGACTTGCTGCTGACCTTTTAAAGTAGACAGATGACACACACACATACAAAAATCACCAAAAAAGAAAAGCATGTATTATTGGAATCTGATTAATCAGGTGATGCTCTTTTAAAATTATTCCTACAGAAATAAAGGAATATCAACTGGGTAAATGTCCTAATTCAATGATAATTGCAAAGAAGACATTTTAAATATAATTATTCAAAACTTAAAATAATGATCGGGGACAAAAGTCCAGAATATTTTAATAAACTACATACATAACCAGACAATTCAACAATACTTATA
>NW_007062333.1:0-1753 GCF_000164805.1 Carlito syrichta
TCTGGAACCCTGGAACCCAGAGGACCAAGAGTATGGAAAAGGGAATCAGCCTGAAACAGAATGCGGAAGTGCAGAGTGGAGAGGCCTTCATTCGGGGAGGCTGTCCTTCCAGATTTTCTGGGTGAGCTAATCTGTCCTAAGTCACCCTCATCTCCACCCTTCCTTACACTCCCAGGTCCCCAGCATCTTGCTCTCTGCGGCTTCACAGTTGATAGAATACCTTCACATGTAGAATCTCATTTGATTTTTGCAACATCAGAGTTGGAGGCAGACTAAGGAAGCAGCTCCCAGGGTTTAGGGCAACAAGTTAAGAAGGGGTAGAGCCAGGTGTAGAGAAAGGTCTGCCTGTATTGACTCTAGCATAGTGCCTGGCCTTCTTCTCTCCAAGAGTCTTCATTCTTTCTTTTCATAGAGAAGACTGATATGTTCCTCCTCCAGGAAGCTTTTCTGGACTGAAAGGAATATGAACCATGCAGACCAACAATGTGATGTGCCAGCAGAGGCCAGTGCTCATTGGGCAGTAAAGAGAAACCAAAACTCACTTCCTGTACCTAGAGAACTCCACAAACCTCTGGGACCTCAGATTGCTTCCTTCAAGTTTCCATATGGATTAATCTCCATCACTGGTCTTCTCCTCAGTTAGACTGGAAGTCCCCAAAGGAAGGCTCAAGTCTCTCCTTCTTCTCTCCTCCTCCTTGAGGCTTCCTCAACAAGATGGCTACATTTGAAACTTGGGTCCAAAAGGAAACTTACTTGAATGGGCAAGGACAGAGCCTGGTGGCAGAACTGAGGGTCTCTCAGATGCTAATGTCCCAGGCAGGGGACAAAAGCTGAGAGCAGAGGCAGGCAGGGGCAACTGGGACCCAGGGGGCACCGCGGCATGGGCAGAGGGTAATTACTTGCCTGAAAATTAGCTGCTCTCAGCTACACCTTGGTTTCACTACCGACTCACTCGCTAGGTGACCTTTATCTGCATTAAGCCATTTGTACTAGATGGAGGTTGTGCAGGACAACAATGTCAGTAGTAGTGGTAATTAATTCAGCATCAGTGAATAAATGAAATCTGTGACAAACTGCTATGGGGTGTGTGTACCATTTTTATTGAATGCTGTGTTCAAGAACCTTGTGAGTGGGTACTGTGACTTCCTTGTGCAGGTGAAGAAACTGAGGCTCAGAGAGGTCAAGTCACTTACCCAAGCTCACAGAGCTAGCCGTGGCACAGCAGGGACTGGAGCTCAGGTAGTAGGATTAATTTTAAATTGCCTCTGTCCTATAAGTCCCTCTCCAGTTTCCTGGCCCTAAAGTGCCTTTGTCCTGTAAGTCCCCCTCCAGTTTCTTGGCCATAGAGGCGTTCTCCACAGGGTTCGCCTTTGAGGACATCCAGATAGGCACCCCCCAAACTAGCTGACCCTCCCAAGCCCTGGCTGTTTCGGCAGAGAAGAGCCCAAGGAGAGTCTGGGACACCCCCAGTAAGCAAGGCCTCCGGGAGGAGGGGGAAAATCAGACGGGCTCTTGAGGACTTGGGAAGGAGAAGAAAGGGCTGTCTCGCTCTGGGTATCATGGGGACAGTGGAAAGGAGGGCGGTGAGCCCCGGGAAGGCGAAGACAAGAGGGGGCGCTGTCGCCTCGGCATCCGCGCCCCCCACCGTGATCTCCGCGCCGCAGCTCCGCGCTCCCCTCCGCTGCCCTCGGCCTAATAATCCCGCCCCTGGGCGCTCATTGGCCTGCATCCCCGCCCACCGTCCTGCGAGGTC
>NW_007062333.1:2438-4258 GCF_000164805.1 Carlito syrichta
TGGGGGTCGATCTGGCTATCTTGTGCCCCCTCGGTGCCTTGAAGGGAGAACTGGAGGCAGGAAAGCTATGCGGCCGAAGGGACCTGGCGGGACCTGTCTCCCTACACCCAAGGCGGATGGAAGGCAACGCTGGAGGGTCCCCGGGACTGGATACTGCAGTCCTCAGGGGGGTTAAGGGGTGAGCAAGCGAAGTGTTAGGAAAGCGGTGAGATAGCGGCCAGAGTAGAATGCCCCCTTATGGTGATACATTCAGGATTGCTCAGAAGAGCGTCGTCTCTCGGTTTTCCGCGGCGCAGAGGGGCTGGGTTAGGGCTACCCGGGCTTTGAGAGGAAACGCCCAACGGGGTCGGAGGGAGAAACGCGCCGGCCTCCCCAGGCTGAAGCCTAGACCCCTGCCGGTCGCTTTAAAGGCACAGGCTCCTCGCCAGCTGCAGAGGGGGTCGGGGGCCACATCCTCAGCGAGAACTTGGCGGGTTGAAGGGGGTCAGAAGGAACCAAGGAGTCAATGGACTGAGCTAAACCCCCAGGTGGGAGCTCAGCCAGAAGCGGATTGCGTATCACATGGAACTGAGGAGTAGAGACTCACCCTGGCCAGAGCTCAAGCCGCCTTTGAGAGATCCTGGGGGTCGGGTGGTGGACACCCGCTAATTCTTCAGATCATTTTAAAGCTTTTTAGTGCAGGTGTGTCAGACTCTCTTTCTTTATCTCCTCTGGCATTACAATGTCTCATGAGGCCAACCACCCCCCACAACCCCTAAAGATACAGCATTTGACTTTTCCTGTGAGCAGCCCTGGGATGCGGGCATGGTTAGGAGATGGGAAGGGGCTAGAGGCAGCGTGTGGAGGGCAGCCTGCCCTAGGACTGCAATTGGCCAGGCAAGTATCCTGAAGGTCAGACTAGAACCTTTTAGTTGGCTGTGGGCTTCTGAAGAGTTTGGGCTTTGGGCGAGCAGGTAGCACCTAGGTTTTCTCAGGAGGCCCCAATTAAATGAGTTTGGTGCTAGATGCGGAGTCTTGATGGCACCTCCAGTCCCAGGCTGAGTCTGGGACTCCCATCTCTCTCTGACCTTGGGGAGGGTAGGCAGAGGCATTGGTCTGGACATAGCCACATGTGGACATACAAATTAGAAACAGAACTCACCGGGGTCGGCCCTGGGCCAGATCTCCCAATCAATTCATAAACAAATGTGTAAGGGATGAGCAGGGAGGCAAACCTGGTCCCTTCCCTCCTCTGCTATCAGTGGCTCATCTAACTGGGTGTCTGGGACAGGATCCCTGGAAGTCTGTTTTCCCCTGTGTGGGTGAGAGAAGGTGTCTGTGAGAGCCTTTGGAAGGATTCTTTCTTGTACACCAAGGACTAATCCAGGCTACAGGGTGCATAGGGCCCTGTTTTGTGTAAGGTTCAGACAGGGAGGGGTTGATTGTAGAAATACTTTGGAACCCATTGTTTTTCATATGACCACCTCTCTCTGTCAGACTTCGACTTTGGGACACTCCCTCAATGTGTATTGAACAAATAAACACATACAACAGGAGTTTACAGGTCAGTATATGTAGCTGACAGGCTAGGAAAAACAGGAGCTAAGGCCTCAATATGATTTTCCTTCTGAGGACAGGGTTTAGGCTTGAGTGTCCCGGGTTGCCAGTCTCCCAGGGACAAACACTTCATTGACCTAAGGTTGGCACTGATTGAGTGGAGGACACCTTGTGCTGTTTGCCAGAGGGCAGAACCAAGATGTGCCAAGCTCAGAGCACAAGCTCAGCTCAGTGCCAGAAAGGCTTTGCTTATCTGAGACCCACTCACTATGGAGCTGACCCTT
>NW_007062334.1:0-614 GCF_000164805.1 Carlito syrichta
TATACAGCTGGCTAGCTAGGTGATTTGCAACTTAAGTCAGCTGTCTAGTAAGCTGGCTAGATAGTTATGTCACCTATTAAAGTCAGCTAGGTAGCCAGCTGGCTAGCTTTACAGGAAACTAGTTAATTCAGCTGTCTAGCAAGCAGTCCAGCTATTTAAGTCAACTAGTTAAGTCAGCTGGCTAGCTAGGTTGTGAGCTGCTTAAGTCAGATGGCTTGCCAGCTGGCTAGCTAATTAAGTGAGTTAGTTAAGTATGCTGACTGGCAAGGTAGTTAGCTAGGTAGAGAGCTAGTTAAGTCAGCTGGGTAGCCAGTTGGTTTACTATTTATATCAGGTTTTTGTGCCAGGTTGCTAGCTGTTTAAGTCATCTAGTTAAGTTAGTTGGATAGCCAGCTGGATAGCTACATACCAAGCTTGTTAATTCAACTACCCAGCTAACTAGCCAGCTGACAACTAGGCAGTTGCCTAGCCAGCCAGCTGGGAAGCCAATTGAATTATCTTGTGACTTAACTAGCTAGCCAGCTGTCTAGCCAGCTGACTTAATTAGCATACACTTAGGCAGACAGCTGGCTAGCCATCTGACTTAAATAGTTGACTTAATCAGGTAGCCAGCT
>NW_007062335.1:0-749 GCF_000164805.1 Carlito syrichta
TGACATAGCTAGCTAGCTACCTAGCTAGCATGCTGGCATGCCAGTTGAATTAACTAGCTGAATTAACTAGCTAGCCAGCTGGCTGAACAGCTGACTTAAGGGCCTAAGCTACCTACCTAGCCAGCAGGCTAGCCAACTAACTTAACTAGCTGACTTAATGAAGTAGCCAGCTGGCTAGCCAGCAGACTTAAATAGCTACCGATCTAGCTAGACAGGTGAATAGCTAGCTGACTTATCTAGTTGACATAACAAGACACCTGAAGGCTAGCCAGCTGACTTAACTAGCTACCTACCTACAAAGCCCGCTGACTTGTAAGCTGATTTATCTACCTAACTATATAGCTAACCTGCTGGCAAATGAACTGACTTAACTAGGTGACTTAACTAACTAGCTAGCTGGCTAGACCGCTGACTTAACTAGTTAGCTATCCTGCTATGCAGTTGTCTATCCAGCTTACTTAACTCGCTGACTAAACCAGCTAGCAACCTGATTTAACTAGCTGATTTAACTAGCTAGCTACCTAGCTACCCAGCTGACTTAAGTAGTTGATTTAACTAGCTTGCTACCTAGCTAGCTGTCTTGTAGTTGGGTGACTTAACTAGCTGACTAACCTAGCTAGCAAGCTGACATATCTAGCTGACTTAACTATCTAGCTTTCTAGCTAGCCAGAGGACTTAACTAGCTGAAGTAACTATCAAGCCAGATGGCTACCCATCTGATGTTACTAGGTTTTTGACCAGCTAGACAG
>NW_007062336.1:0-2830 GCF_000164805.1 Carlito syrichta
TTTCATGATGGGTGATTTAAGAACGCACTTGCTCATACTGCGCTTAGTGTTCAGCAGTTTTTGACCAAACATGGCATGAACTCCGTATTCACCCGATCTTGCCTTGGGTGATGTTTTTGGCTCCCCGGATGAAAAAATTCCTCAAAGGGGAATGTTTTGCCAACGTGAAGGATGTGAAACAAAAAATGGCAGAAGCACTGAAGGCGTCAAAATTGACAAGTTCAAAACTGTTTTGAGTAGTGGAAAAAGCGTCTCCATAGGCGTATTGCATCAAATGGAGCGTACTTTGAAGGGGACTGCTGATGTTTAAACATGTAGGAATGGAAACACAATTTTTTTAATAAATTCTGGGTTTTTTGGGTCTCCCCTCGTATGTGATCTTATGTTCTCCTTTTCTGGATGAAGGGATATTTTCTTTTCAGTGAAGATAATATTATAGCCATTATCCATAATATCCTTATTGTTCTCAAGATACCCAGGAAATAAATCTGTAATTAGAAGTTTCCATGAATAAGCATGGACTTGAAACAAAGGGAGCTTTTAAATGGCTTTGGAGAGTTTTTTCTAATCTGGGATAAATGGTAGAAAACTGGCCATTGTCTACTGTGAAGAAAGTTGTTTAGTGATTTGTATATGCTGGATATATGTCTTCCCTAGATAGTATTGTTTAATTGTGGAAAAGTTCTCATTTGTACTGGTCCCCACCCCCTGACCAACCATTCCATTCTTTTTAAGTTGATGTTGTCATCATCCTTAGAAATATATAAAATTTGTTCATCCTTTATTGGTTGATTGGCACTGTGTATATAGCGTAGTTTTATTGGGTGTTTTACATGTGTAATTTTCACTTAAGGTTTTACATCAGCTTTAGTAGATATCTGTAGTATCTTACTCGCCTGCAGTTAAATTACTAGGAAGGTGCCTACCCAGAATCCTAATCTTGATCCTTTGTCCCCCAAAACTGTCTCTTTCCCTCAAAAAATCTTTATTACCTTTAAGCAGTTTACAGTCCTAATAGGGTAGGGAAGGGAGTCAGAGAATTGCTGGGGACAGACAAGTAAAGAAACAATTCTGACAATATGTAAATTCTTGGATAATGATGCTTTTGGGACAGATAGGAAGAGGACAGATAGGAAGAGGTAAGCCTGTAGAAAGGAAGTGCCACTGCTATGAGATACTGAAAAATGGTAGATGTATGTCAGGGAGATCGATAGCTTTGCAGGCAGAAAGGGCATATTGGATAGACATGGCAATTTGAAAATGCTCATTTTGGAAAGTTATGAACAGCAGCTTATGGCTGAAATCTGGCAGGGAGCCAAGTGGAAGGAGTGTGGAACTCGTGGAGAGTGGTGGGAAAGAAGGGAAGGCTAAACAGGGAAGATTTTTGCCAAATTTGAGGAACTAGTCTATGAGACTCTTGGGAATGTGTTTAAAAACGTAGGTTTTACAAGCAGATGGTTTTTAGCCTGGAAGGTCTTTCTTCTGTCCTAGTTATACTAAATAAACTTCACTATACTAAATCACTTCACTATAATGTTTTTTGCATTCCTTATTTCAAAATCCAGTACATGTCTTGCTCCATTGTAGAATTTTTGAGCTTTAGTGTAAAATATAACTCTGTAAACTTGGACACATTATTTAAACTCTCTTCCTCTGATTCTTCACATGTAAAAGGAAAAACATACCACCTTTCTCACAGTGTCAGGAAAAAACAAGATAAGATAGATGAAAATACCTAGCATAATACTTGGGACATAATGATTACCCAATTTGGGCTATTTTTGGTATTCTCGATGTCTAGCATGTGGTGTCATGCATATACTAGCTACTCAACAAAATAGTGTACTGCAGAGTGTGATGGCTTATACCTGTAAGACCAGCCTGGGTGACAGAGTAAGACCCTGACTCAAAAAAAAACAAGTGTAGAATTATTATCTTAGTGTTTTAGAAAAATCTCTCTGGTTGGGGGTATTAAATAAGCGCTGGAAGGCAGGAAAACCTGTCTAATTTCTTGCAGTGATCTAAGTGAGATATGATGCTGTTGGCTGGATTAGTGGTGGTGAGGTTAGAAAAGAAACGTTGAGTAAGTGGCTAAGGACCTGGTTAGTTCTAAAATTGTGTATTTCCCAGTTTATGGATTTTTACTGACTACACTGGAATCGATTGCTTTTGGATGCTACATAATTATAGAAGCCTTCTGTTTCATTGATTTCCAGTATGTCCCAAACTTATGTATGAGAATGCTTTCCATAGATAGGAAATCATTTATGTATATGATTTTTAAAAAACTTTAATCAATGAAAGTGAATTCTAACCTTTTTACTCATTTTTTACATCTTGTGACTAATCTTACACTTGGGTGTGTGACACTCTGGAATTGGGATCACTTTAGACTTTGCAGACTCTGTGTATCTCCTTAAATATGTACACTCTTTTATTTTGTTATAGATAACTTGGTTAGAAGGCCATTCCTTGGCACAGACAGTATTTAGGTGCCTTTAAATTCATAATCCAGACTTTATAGAAGATCATGCCATGATGGCTTTTGCTCTGGAAATCTTGAAATACTGTGACATTGCAAGGGAAAAAGTAAAGAAAGCTTCTGTTTTTGAATAGGTAAGATTTTGTAATATAAGAACTTTTGAAGTTTATTGACCATTTTTTTCACTGTGATGTATTTACATGATTTTATGATACCTATTTTTGTCCAAATGTATAGTTAAAAACAATTTTTAAAAGTGATGCTATTACTGTTTGCAGATATACTGGTAAGTAATTCACTTCTCTCCAAGAAAGGACTTTGGTCTTAGCATATGTTCTTTCTGTCAGT
>NW_007062337.1:0-556 GCF_000164805.1 Carlito syrichta
GGTTTCTTCTTGCTCCTTATAGTAAATTATGAAAGGAGAGAGATCATTTGAGGGAAGAATTTTTTTTTTAAATATATTTTTTGGAGATGGGTTTGCATTCTGCCCCCAGGATGGAGTGCAGTATATAATCACATCTCACTGAAGCCCTGAACCCCTGGGCTCAAGCAATCCTCCCACTTCAGCCTCCCAAGCAACCATGACTACAACTACAGACACACCACCATGCCTGGCTAATTTTTTTTTTTTTAAATTAACAATGGCTCTCACTATGTTGCCCAAGCTGGGAAGAACTTTTAAACAAAAGAAACCAGGGTAAATGATTCTGAAAATTCTCCATCTTTCCAGATGGCAAAAAGATGCAAAAAGTCAGAAGACTACTAAAAGAGTGACAGAGAGAAAAGTCTGAGAGTGTACTGTGCAGTACTTTGCAGTACTTTGCAGTACTTTGTTGAGAATTAATAAGATTGAAAAGCCAGAGTATTTCACCATATAAAATACTCTTCCAGGAGATTAAGGGTATTTCTCATAGATCTTCTCTTTTTTTTTTTTTTTTTTT
>NW_007062338.1:0-499 GCF_000164805.1 Carlito syrichta
CAGTGGAATAAAAATAAATATCAACACCAACAAAGTTCCCCCCAAACCCACAAAGACATGGACACTAAACAGCATGATGCTAAACAACTCCTGAGTCGACACAGAAATCAAAACAGAGATTAAAAGATACTTGGAAACAAATGAAAATCAAGAAACCTCTTACCAAAATCTCTGCAGAAGTAAGAGGGGAATTAAAATCTCTGTGAACACCCACGAAGAAAATGGAAAGATCACAAGTTAACAACCTAACAAATCACCTAAGGAAGTTGGAAAAGCAAGGTCACCAAAACCCTACCTTCAACAGAAAAAACCAGATCACCAAAATAAAAGCCACACTTTGGGTCACAGAAGACAAAATAATAATACAAAAAAAAATCAATGAATCCAAAAACCTGGTTTTCTGAAAGGATAAAGAAGATCAATGGAACTCCCAACTAGACTGATCAAGAAAAAGAGAGAAAAAGCTCAAATAACCACAATCAAAAAAACAGAAGACAAA
>NW_007062339.1:0-1814 GCF_000164805.1 Carlito syrichta
GGTTGGGGTTAGGTGCCATGGCCTTTGGCACCCACCCCTTCTCCAAAGGTAAAAGAGAAAGACTGGAGGCTGTGGTCAGGTGCCGTGGCCTTTGGCACCTGTCCCTTCTCCAAAGGTAAAAGAGAAAGACTGGAGGCTGGGGTCAGGTGCCATGACCCTTGGCACCTGCCCCTTCTCTGAAGGTAAAAGAGAAAGATTGAAAGTCAGAGTTAGGCGCCACGGCCGTAGACGCCTACCCTTCCTTCTCAGATAAAGGCGAAGGGACTCACAGAACAGGTTACAAGAAACAAGAGTAGTAGGGAAGGCAGGAATTTGAGTTGTAGAAGGAATAGGAGAGGACAAAGGAAGTGAGAGACCTTATTTTGTTTATATTTTTCTCCAGTCTATTCTTTTGATTCAGCAGAATTCATGCCACCCGTCTCAGTCTTTGGGTTAGTGGGGGCATTTTGAATGAATCGATCAGGAATCCAAACAGGAGTTGATGCATCCTGTGGAAATATGCAAGCATATTCTCTCCCACTGGTTAGTAATATATCAGGCCCTCTCCATTGGCCTGTGAGAAGATCCTTCCATTTTACCATTGGTTTAACATTTCCTTCTGGGTTCCAATGTCTAGCCATAGCTGAATTGCCTGAAGAATCCAAATTTAAATGGTTTATAACAAATAAAGCATGATTTAAAACATGATGAGAAGAACTATACCTAAACTCCCCCTCTTGTAATTTATGTATTTGATTTTTTAAAGTTTGATGGGCTCTTTCAACTATGACTTGACCCTGTGGGTTATAAGGAATTTCTGTAGAATGAAAAATATTAAATTGAGAACAAAACTGTTGAAAAGATTTAGATGTATATGCAGGACCATTGTCAGTCTTAAGTTGTTTTGGCATACCCAATTGTGAGAAACAAAAAAATAAATGTTGCACCACGTCCTTGTAAGCTTCTCCAGTTCTTGCTGAGGCTAAAATAACATGAGAAAACGTATCCACAGTAACATGCACATAAGACAATTTTCCAAATGTAGGTACATGAGTTACATCCATTTGCCATAATACATTAGGTTTTAATCCTCGTGGATTAACTCCTGCTGGAACATTAACAAAAGTAGGACATGCTTGGCAATTCTTGACAATCTGCCTTGCTGCTTCCCTAGATATCTGAAATTCATAACATAAAGCAGTAGCATTTTGATGATGAATATTATGAGATAGTTGAGCTTGAGTGACTGCCTCTGTCTCCAAAGTTGCATAGATGGCAGGTTTTGTTAAATTATCAGCCAATTGATTACCCTCATGTAGGGGTCCCGGAAGGCCGGAATGAGATCTGACATGGCCAACGAAAAATTGCTCTTTTCTAACATGAATCAATTGTTGCAGTTGTATAAGCAATTCTAAAATTGTGGTTTTACTAACAGGAATAGTTGCTGTCTCAATATGAGGAAACAGCCCTTGAACATAACGAGAATCAGTATACAAGTTAAATCTCTTGTCTTTTAGAACAGTAAAGGCATGTAAGACAGCTCTTAATTCTGTTTTTTTGTGCTGAAGTCTCTGAAGTACTTAAAACATGAGGTTTGTCATTAATTACTGCCACTGCTTTACCATTAGAAGAGCCATCAGTAAAAAGCAATATTGCTCCCTCAAGGGGGACTAAGGAACATGCATGAGGAATAATTATAGGATTACATTTCACAAACTGCAACAATGGATTTCTAGGCAAATGAAACAAAATTTGTCCTCTAAAATCAATCAAAGCCACTTGCCAATCATCATTAGTTTGCAACAAGGTTTGAAACTGAGTTTTGTCATATGGGA
>NW_007062340.1:0-672 GCF_000164805.1 Carlito syrichta
TGAGTTTGAATTATGTTAAGTTTAAAGCCGAAACCGCAGTCTGTGAGAAACAGGAACAATGGACTCCCAAAGTAAGCCATGCCTGTCGTACTCTCAGAACTTCATGCTTGGATCATCAAAGTCCCTGCTAGTGGATCATGCCAAACAGGAAGAAGGGAGGAGGGAATGGGCCTTCAGCTCCTGAACTCATCCTAGTGGTCTCAGGGTCCACAGCCTGCCTGGATCCCTAATGCTCAGGCAGGCCTCCATGGTGGCTCCCAACAAGCACGACATGGATTTATGCAGAGCAAACCATTATCTCTGTCAGATTACTCAGAATTGGCATGTTTTTGTTATTACACTCACCGAATAGGCTGGAAGAGTATGTATTCACATACCAGTGTGACACACTTGGTCCAGCACTAGATAAAGCCCAACACCAACTGGCCATACAAATTACTGGATATCTGCTTTTCATCAGACACTGATGGGATGGAAACCACGAATGAGAGAAGTCTTTGCCCAAGAAGTGAGTGAGGTCTCATAGCCCCTGGACCTAAAATGGTATAATTCCTTTTTTTTTTTTGAGTTAAAAAAAAAAGAATGGCCGGGCTCGGTGCTCAGCCTGTAATCCTGCGCCTTGGGAGGCTGAGGTGAGTGGATTGCCTCAGTCGCGGGTTTGAGACCCGCCTG
>NW_007062340.1:895-9883 GCF_000164805.1 Carlito syrichta
GGCCACTGCACTCCAGTCTGGGCGACGGAGTGAGACTCCAACTCAAAAAAAAACAAAAAACAAAAACAAAAACAAAAAAAAAATTAGGTGGGTGTGGTAGCATGCACCTGTAGTTCCATCTACTTGGAAGGCTGAGATGGAACGATCGCCGGAGCCCAGCAGGTTGATGCTGGGGTAGCCATGAGCATGCTACTGCACTTCAGCCTGGGCGACAGAGTGAGATTCCTACTCAAAAAAATAAAAAATAAGCCGGGCTTGGTGGCTCAGCCTGTAATCCCGCGCCTTTGGGAGGCTGAGGTGAGTGGATTGCCTGAGCCTGCGGGTTTGAGACTCGCCTGGGCAGCAAGACCTCATCTCTACAATAAATAAAAAAATCAGCCGGGCGTGGTAGCGCATGCCTGTAATTCCAGCTACTTGGAAGGCTGAGGCGGAAGGATCACCAGAGCCTAGCAGGTCGAGGCTGTGGTGGCCGGGAGTAGCCACTGCACTCCAGTCTGGGCGACAGAGTGACTCCGACTCAAGAAAAATAAAATAAAATAAATAAATAAATAAATAAATAAATAAATAAATAAAATAAAATAAAATAAAAAATAAAAAAATTAGCCAGGCGTGGTGATGCATGCCTGTAGTTCCAGCTACTTGGAAAGCTGAGGCAGAAGGATCACCTGAACCCAGCAGGTCGAGGCTGCGGTGGCTGTGAGTGTGCCACTGCACTCCAGCCTGGGTGATAGAGTGAAACTCTGACTCAGAAAAAAAAAAAAATACAGGCCAGGCGCGGTGGCTCAAGCCTGTAATACCAGTACTTTGGGCGACTGAAGTAAGAGGATTGCCTGAGCCCATGGGTTCAAGACTAGCCTGGGCAACCTGGCGAAATCTTATCTCTACAATAAATCCAAAAAAAAAAAAAAAAAAAAAAAGCAGGGTGTGGTCCTGAGCACCTGTAGTTCTGGCTACTTGGAAAGCTGAGGTGGAAGGATAACCAGAGCTTAGCGGGTGGAAGCTGGGGTGGCCATGAGCATGCCACTGCACTCCAGCCTGGGTGATGGAGTGAGACTCCAATTCAAAAAAAAAAAATACAAAAACACAAAAAAAGAACCCCTCAAACTTGTTTCTTGCTCCTTCTTTGTTCTTTCCTCTCCTCTGTAATGTATGCTTATCTCAACATAAGCTTGCTGACGAATTCCAGAGGTTAATTTTCTTTCTTTTTTTTTTTTTGAGTTGGAGTCTCACTCCGTTGCCCAGACTGGAGTGCAGTGGCATGCTCCTGGCCACTGCAGCCTCGACCTGCTGGGCTCCGGCGATCCTTCTGCCTCAGCCTTTCAAGTAGCTGGAATTACAGGCATGAGCTACTATGTCCGGCTGATTTTTTGATTTATTGTAGAGATGAGGGCTCTCTGCCCAGGTGGGTCTCAAACCCGCGGGCTCAGGCAATCCACTCACCTCAGCCTCCCAAAGGTGCGGGATTACAGGCTGAGCCACCGAGCCCGGCTGAAGAGGCTAATCTTAAAACAGACCAGGAATGGAGTCCTTACTGCCAGGCCCTCCCACTTGTGGGGAGCCACAAGAGAGTTAATTTATAACCTGACTGCAACAGAGAGAACACCAACCAGACCTCTGGAAGGACCACCACCCAAGATAAGCCTAAAACAAGATCCAAAGACCTGCACCCTTTACTACTCACACATTTCCCATACTAATCAGCCAGAAAACTTGAGGTGGTCTTTTTGTGACTTTAGTCTGCCATATCCTCAGGTTGCCATCTCTTGAGTAAAACCCATACTTCCTTCCACCAACTCTCATCTTTGGAGTTTGGCTGTTGAACGGACTAGGCTTAGCTTTGCTAACGAGAAGGCCTCAGAGAAGCAAACTGAACCTGACATCCTTCGTCTTTGACTTCCCTAAGAACTCAACTCCAGACTTGTGGAAAAAAAAAAACAAGGCTGGGCGCAGTGACTCATGACTATAATACCAGAACTTTGGGAGGCAGAGGCGAGAGGATTGCCTGAGTCCTGGGGTTCAAGACCAGCCTGGGCAAGTTGGTGAGACCTCAGCTCTACAATAAATAGCAAAAAAAATTAGCTGGGTGTAGTGATGCACACCTCTAGTTCCAGCTACTTGGAATGCTGAGGCAGAAGAATCGCCTGAGCTCAGCAGGCTGAGGCTGCGGTTGGCAGTGGTGGCTGTTAGCATGCCACTGCACTCCAGCCTGGGCGACAGAGTGAGACTCCAACTCAAAAAACAAGACAAAAAACAAATAGAAAAGAACCACCAAGTGGGTAGGCCCGTTGCCGCTGGGGATTCAGTTAGTTGCACCAGAAGCACTGGAACTGACATGACATGAAAGTGATATGTTGGGCAAGAGCCCAGCAGCCTTTCCATCATTCATTCTGCAGACAGAGGCCCATCCTCAGTGCCCCTCTCAGGTCAGGCCCTCTTGATCCAAATGTCTAGAGCTCAAACAGTGTCTGGGAGCACATGTAACCCACCATGGGTGGTGTCCTACAGTTCTGCAGACCGCCAGGTTCCACAGGGAGGCAAGTAGAGGGGACCTGAGCAACTTTAGCAGACCTCATCATATATACCCAAGTGCCAAGGGGAATGTTAAGCATGCCTTTGTTTGCTATAAAAGTTGCTTAAGGTTGGGGATGGTGGCTCAGCCTGTAATCCCAGCACTTTGGGAGGCCAAGGCAAGAGGATTGCCTGGGCCCGAGGGTTGGAGACCAGCCTAGGCAACTTGGTGGAACCTCATTTCTACAATAAAAAAAAAAAAAAAAAAAAATTAGCCGGGGGTGGTAGCGCGTGCCTGTAGTTCCAGCTACTTGGAAGGCTGAGGCGAAAGGATCACCGGAGCCCAGCAGGTTGAGGCCGCGGTGGCCAGGAGCGGTCACTGCCCTCCAGTCTGGGCAACAGAGTGAGACTCCAACTGAAAAAAAAAAAAAATCAGCCGGGCTCAGTGGCTCAGCCTGTAATCCCACGCCTTTGGGAGGCTGAGGTGAGTGGATTGCCTGAGTCTGCGGGTTCGAGACCCACCTGGGCAGCAAGACCTCATCTCTACAATAAATCAAAAAAATCAGCTGGGCGTGGTAGCACATGCCTGTTATTCCGGCTACTTGGAAGGCTGAGGCAGAAGGATCGCCGGAGCCCAGCAGGTCAAGGCTGCGGTGGCTGGGAGCGGCCACTGCACTCCAGTTTGGGCGACAGAGTGAGACTCCAACTCAAAAAAAAAAAAAAATCAAAAAATAAGCTGGGCATTGAGAGGACAGACCAAGAGTAGGAAGTCATTTTTCATCTTGTTCTTAAACCCTGACACAATGATGAGAAAGTAGAAGCTATGCTTTTGGAGAAATGCACACTTTAGGTATAATTAACTTTATTGACTTTGTCTTTTCAGAAACAGACTTCCACAATCAGAGGTATCTCATAGTGGCAATCAAGTGTGCCTAGAGTAAAGGGAATTTACAAGGCCTAAGACATCATGCATTGAGCAAGGACTGTAAAAATCATGAAACTTGTAATTACAAAAGTTATAACCGCTCAGAGGGAGAACAGGTGGGGATTTGATCTTTCAGTAAATTGGACACTATCTACAGGGAAGCCAAGGATCTCCCGAAGCTACCCACTGGGAATGCCTAGGAGATAAGGGGAGGTACACCCTCCATTAAGTCTAAGGAATGTTGCTTGGGAAGGTGCAGGAGAATTAGAATCCTTGTCACGCCCTTCTCTAGAGGCTATGATAATGTGGGCGGACATTAATGGTTCTCTGTGTCACAGGATCTCCACAGGTGGTTGACGAGGAAGTCACAGGTGTCACGGCAGTCACGTGCAACATCTCCAAGAAAAGGATTTAAGCCAGGACTCTGGGAGGCTACAAGGCCACACTCACCTAGAGTGTAGGCCCACTCCCTGTCTGTGGCGGGGTGATCTTTTCTTAAATAAATCTTTTCTTCTCTCACCTCTGTGTGTCGCAATTCTTTGCAATTTACTCGGATCTTTGGGTTTCTGGCACACATCTCTGGCTTGCCGGCCAGGCAGAGCTGTGCGCCTCCCTGCGCCTCTCCATTCACCCTCACCCTGTTCATCCGTACCCTAACAGGCATGGTAGCACACATCTGTAGTTCCGGTTACTTGGAAGGCTAAGGCAGAAGGATCGCCTAAGTTCAGCAGGTTGAGGCTGCAGTAGCCATGAGCATACCACTGCACTCCAGCCTGGGTGACAGAGTGAGACTCCAACTCAAAAAAAAAAAAGTTGCTTAAGTTTCCTTCCCAGTCAGGTGCAGGGGCGCACGTCTGTAATCCTAGAATGTTGGGAGGTGGAGGCGAGAGAATTGCCTGAAACCAGGGGTTCAAGATCAGCCTGGGCAGCCGGGCTCAGCCTGTAATCTCGCGCCTTTGGGAGGCTGAGGTGAGTGGACTGCCTGCACCCATGGGTTCAAGACCCGCCTGGGCAACTTGGCGAGTCCTCATCTCTACGATAAATAAAAAAATCAACTGGGTGTGGTAGCGCGCGCCTGTAGTTCCAGCTACTTGGAAGGCTCACCAAGGCAGAAGGATCACCGGAGCCCAGCAGGTCGAGGCTGCGGTGGCCGGGAGCAGCCAATGCACTCCAGTCTGGGTGACAGAGTGAGACTCCAACTCAAAAAAAAAAAAAAAAAAAAGCCCACAAAAATAAAAAATAAAAATAAATGTAATCACATAGCTAATGCATAGGTACCAACAACTGGTCTATATAAGTGGACTGCGAGGCCTAAGATTGAGCAGAACCATTTTAGAAAGATCTCAAGTCCAGCTCTGCTCTCTGAATTCGAACTCAGAAATAAACTTCTTTCTACCAGTTCCCTGCCCTTTTGATTTATTGGTATTAGGGAAGCAGCCAAGAGTTACTTGGACCATACCGCTGGAGTGCAGTGGCATGCTCAAGGCCACTGCAGTCTTGATGTGCTGGGCTCAGGCGATCCTTCCTCCTCAGCCTCCCAAATAGCTGGGACTACAGTTGGGTGCCATCAAGTCTGGCTAAATTTTCGATTTATTGTAGAGACAAGGTCTCACCAAGTTGCGCAGGCTGGTCTCCAACTCCTGGGCTCAGGCAGTCCTTGTGTTTCTGTTTCCCAAAGTGCTTGGATTACAGATGTGAGCCATCGTGTCTGGCTGGGTATCTTTTAATTGGAGATGGCAGCAGGAGAGAAATAATTTTGATTTCTTATTGCCTGTGCCTCCCTAATTTGCCTAAGGAACTATGAAAAAGATAAAGGTTCTAGAAGTTCTTGATAGAATAATTAAATGTTTTCTAATTTATATAATCTATATAAGGACTAGGTTACTGGGGAAGGTGACAGAGGCCAAAAAAACAGAAGTCTCAGATAGAAAGTGGAATCACTTTCTTACATTAGGGAGTAATGCTGATGGACAGAGTCCATTCTGGTTGTGCCACTGTGTTGGTGGTCAGCTCTGTTTGGACAGGGAGGGTGTGACACCCTGGTTTGAGGTGTGGTCAGTGTCTTTTCTTCCTCCTCTAATCCTATTGCCATCAAAGTCTTAATCATGAATAAGTATTTAGATGTTAATTTGTGTGTGTTAGGCCAAGCATGTTGGCTCATGCCTATAATCCCAGCACTTTGGGAGGCTGAGATGAGTGGGTTGCCTGAGCACACGGGTTCCATACCAGACTGGGCAACTTGGCGAGACCTTGTCTCTACAATAAATCAAAAATTAGTTGGGCATGGTGGTGTGTGCCTGTAGTTCCAGCAACTTGGAAGTCTAAGGTGGAAGGCTCACCTGAGCCCAACAAGTTGAGGCTACGGTGGCCGTGAGTATACCACTGCACTTCAGCCTGGGTGACAGAGTGATACTGTAACTCAAAAAAAATAAACAAATAAAAATGTGTGTGTGTTGTTTGCCCTTTGCACAGTGCAAATTCTCAGGCATTTATTGCATAAATGTAAGAATTCTCAGCTGGGCTTGGTGGCTTAGCCTGTAATCTCAGCATTTTGGGAGGCCGAGGCGAGTGAATTGCCTGAGCCCGCAGCTTTGAGATCTACCCAGGCAACCTGTTAAGACCTCATCTCTACAATAAATAAAAAATGAGCCGGCCATGGTAGCGTGAGCCTGTAATTCTGGCTACTTGGAAGGGTGAGGCAGAAGGATCTCCAGAGCCCAGCAGGCCAAGACTGCGGTGGCCAGGAGCTTACCACTGCACTCCAGTCTGAGCAACAGAGTGAGACTCCAACTCAAAAAAAGAAAAAAAAAGAATTCTCTAGATACTAGTCATTTTTTCATTTGACTGATAGTACTTGAATATCTGTTATGCATTCACAGTCCCCTCCTCTAGGGGTTTACTATGGTTGGGGACAGAGTATGGTTACACATGTAATACAGTGTTTTGTGATAAAAGTACTACAGGAACAGGGAGGACTGTGCTTGCAGACAATTCACTGGGGAAGGAAACTTTTGTTTTTGTTTTTGTTTTTTTTTTTGAGTTGGAATCTCACTCTGTCACCCAGACTGGAGTACAGTGGCCGCTCCTGGCCACTGCAGCCTCGACCTGCTGGGCTCCGGCGATCCTTCCGCCTCAGCCTTCCAAGTAGCTGGAACTACAGGCGTGAGCTACCACACCCGGCTAATTTTTAATTTATTGTAGAGATGAGGTCTCGTCAAGTTGCCCAGGCGGGTCTTGAACCCGCGGGCTCGGGCAATCCACTCATCTCAGCCTTCCAAAGCACGGGATTACAGGCTGAGCCACCAAGCCCGGCTCATTTTACATTTAGGTAGTGACATTTAGAGTAAAGAAAGTTAACAAGGCCTAAAATACCACGCATTGCAAAAGTTATGCAAATCACAAGATTTAGGATTACCTTAATACTATATAGTTTAACGAAAGGGAGTAAATAGGGCCAGGCATGATGGCTCATGCCTATAATCCCAGCATTTTGGGAGGCTGAAGTGAGAGGACTGCCTGAGCCCACAGGTTCGAGACCAGTCTGGCCAAATTGGCAAGACCTCATCTCTACAATAAATCAAAAAATTAGCCAGGTGTGGTGGCACATGCCTATAGTTATAGCTACCTGGAAGGCTGAGGCAGAAGGATCATCTGAACACAGCAGGTCGAGGCTATGGTGGCTGTGAGCCTCCCACTGCACTCTAGCCAGGGCAACAGAGTGAGACTCCGACTCAAAAAAAAGTGTCGGCAGCCAGGCTCGGTGGTTCAGCCTGTAATCCTGCACCTTGGAAGGCTGAGGTGAGTGGATTGCCTGAGCCCACGGGTTCGAGACCCGCCTGGGCAACTTGGCGAAACCTCATCTCTATAATAAATCAAATATCAGCCGGGCGTGGTAGTGCGCGCCTATAGTTCCAACTACTTGAAAGGCTGAGGCGAAAGGATCACCGGAGCCCAGCGGGTCGAGGCTGAGGTGGCCAGGAGCGGCCATTGCACTCCAGTCTGGGCGACAGAGTGAGACTCCAACTCAAAAAAAAAAAAAGTGTTGGCAAGGTGGCTCAAGCCTGTAATCCCAGTACTTTGGGAAACCAAGGTGAGAGGATTGCCTAGCCCAGGGGCTCTAGAGCAGCCTAGGCAACTTGGTGAGACCTCTTCTTTACAATAAATAAAAAAATTAACTGGGCGTGATGGCACACACCCTTAGTTCCAGCTACTTGGAAAACTGAGGCGGAAGTATCAGCTGAACCTAGAAGGTTGAGGTTGCAGTGGCCATGAGTGTGTCACTGCACTTCAGCCTCGGCAACAGAGTGAGACTTCAACTCAAAAAAAAAGAAAAAGAAAGGGAGTAAATAAGAATTTACATTTAGCTCGGTGGCTCAGCCTGTAGTCCCTTGCCTTTGGGAAGCTGAGGTGAGTGGATTGCCTGAGCCCGAGGGTTCGAGACCCGCCTAGGCAACTTGGCAAGACCTCATCTCTACAATAAATCAAATAATCAGCTGGGCGTGGTAGCGCATGCCTGTAATTCCGGTTACTTGGAAGGCTGAGGTGGAAGGATTGCCGGAGCCCAGACTCCAACTCAAAAAAAAAAAAAAAAAAATTTACATCTTTAGGTGTAGTCTGCTGGGAAGTCAAGGATTCCCTGAAGCTACTTACTGGGAGTGCATAGAAGACAAGGAGACTCTCACTAATGTGCTCAGGAATGCGCAGGAGCACTTGAATCCCCACCATACCCTTCTCTTGTTGCTATGGAAATATGGAGGGACATTAGTGGGTCTCTGTATCACCAGCCTGGGTGACAGAGTGACACTACAACTCAAAATAAATAATAAATAAACAAATAAAAGGCATCCAATACTTTTTTTTTTCTCTGAGTCAGAGTCTCACTCTGTCGACCAGGCTAGAGTACAGCAACATGCTCACGGTAATAATCAATATGTCGCCCAGGCTGGGGTGCGGTGGCATGCTCAAGGCCACCCCAGCGTTGACCTGCTGGGCTCCAGCAATCCTTCCACCTCAGCCTTCCAAGTAGCCAGAACTATAGGTGTGTGATACCACGCCAGCCTAATTTTTTGATTTATTGTAGTGATGAGCTCTCGCCAAGTTACCCAGGCTGGTCTCGAACCTGTGGGCTCAGGCAATCCTTGCACTTCAGTCTCCCAAAGTGCTGGGATTATAGGCTGAGCCACCAGGCCTGGCCTATAATCAATATTCTAAGCTTTTACTTGGAAGGCTGAAGTGGAAGAATCACCTGAGCATAGCAGGTCGAGGCTGTGGTGGCTGTGAGTGTGCCACTCCACACCAGCCTGGGTGACAGAGTGAGACTCCAACTAAAAAAAAAAGTATTATAAGCTTTTCACATATCAGAAAAGAAAAAAGCCGGGCACGGTGGCTCATGTCTGTAATTCCAGCACTATTAGAGGAAGAAGCGATAGGATTGCCTGAGCCCAGGGATTCAAGACCAGCCTGGGAAACTTGGCAAGACCTTGTCTCCACCATAAATAAAAAAATTAGCCGGGCTCGGTGGCTCAGCCTATAATCCCGCGCCTTTGGGAGGCTGA
>NW_007062340.1:10318-11679 GCF_000164805.1 Carlito syrichta
CCACTGCACTCCAGTCTGGGCGACGGAGTGAGACTCCAACTCAAAAAAAAAAAAAAATTAGCCAGGCTTGGTGGCATGTGCCTATAGTTTCATTTACTCGGAAGGCTGAGGAGGAAGGATCGCCTGAGCCCAGCAGGTCAAGGCTATGGTGGCTGTGAGAGTGCCACTGCACTCCAGCATGGGCAACAGAGTGAGACTCCAACTCAAAAAAAAAGAAAAAGAAAAAAGATATTAAATATTTGTGAATAATGCCATGTGTGCTATGTGATTGCTGGCCAAGTAGGGACCAAGGGTCATGGAAGAGCCAAGTGTAGTCAAGTGCAGAGAAAGCATATAATGTGGAATAAAATAAAGCTTAAAATTTACATACGTATACATTATGAAACTTCAGTTGGATCATCACAGTCCAAGATCAAGTAGTCTGTAACCAATAAGTCAGGTCTGTTCCCTCTAGGCCTATTCTGAAGCGGAAGAATCACCTGAGCATAGCAGGTCGAGGCTGCAGTGGCTGTGAGTGTGCCACTCCACACCAGCCTGGGTGACAGAGTGAGACTCCAACTCACTCTATTCTCAGTTTTGTGGCCTAAGCTCGCCCAGCAGTGGATGGATTGTCCAGTTCTGGGACCTGGGTGTCCTAATGGATCTACTCTTCTCCCTAGGGTAAAGTGACTCAACAGAGAACACAGCTCTGGAGCTAAGGTGACTCCTGAGCTAAATCACTCACTCTTGCCATTTCCTGCCAAGTCCTTAGGTCACTCTCACAACAGTAGAAACACACAGGCAGATGCTCATTGTTTCCAGTTCTCAATTTTTCGGAAAAAAATATATTTGCTGGCCAGGCACAGTGACTCAAGCCTGTAATCCCAGAAATTTGGGATGCTAAGGCAAAAGAATTCCCTGAGTCCAGGGGTTCAAAGCCAGCCTGGGCAACTTGGCAAGACCTCGTCTCTACAATAAATCAAAAAATTAGCTGGGTGTGGTGGCACTTACCTGTAGTTCCAGCTACTTGGGAGGCTGAGACTGAGGCTGAAGGAACACCTGAGCCCAGTAGGTGGAGGCTGCAGTGACTTTGAGCATGCCACTGCACTCCAGCCTGGGTGATAGAGTGAAACTCTGATTCAAAAAAAAAAGTAGCCGGGCTCAGTGGCTCAGCCTGTAATCCCGTGTCTTTGGGAGGCTGAGGTGAGTGGATTGCCTGAGCCTGCGGGTTCGAGACCCGCCTGGGCGGCGAGACCTCATCTCTACAATAAATAAAAAAATCAGCTGGGCGTGGTAGCGCACGCCTGTAATTCCCGGCTACTTGGAAGGCTGAGGCGGAAGGATCGCCGGAGCCCAGCAGGTCGAGGCTGCTGTGGCCGGGG
>NW_007062340.1:11699-12124 GCF_000164805.1 Carlito syrichta
GCTGGGGCTACAGGCAAGTGCCACCACACCCAACTAATTTTTGATTTATGGTAGAGATGCGGTCTTGCCAAGTTGCCCAGGCTGGTCTTGAACCCCCAAGTTTAGGCAATCCTCTCACCTCGGCCTTCCAAAGTGCTGGGATTACAGGCGTCAGCCACAGCGCTTGGCCCCCAAAATACATTTTTTTTTTTGAGTTCGAGTCTCACTCTGTCGTCTAGACTGGAGTACAGTGGCCGCTCCTGGCCATCGCAGCCTTGACCTGTTGGGCTCCGGCGATCCTGCCACCTCAGCCTTCCGAGTAGCCTGAATTACAGGCATGTGCTACCAACCCGGCTGATTTTGTTTTGATTTATTGTAGAGATGAGGTCTCGCCAAGTTGCCCAGGCAGGTCTCGAACCCGCAGGCTCAGGCGATCCACTCACCTC
>NW_007062340.1:12144-12701 GCF_000164805.1 Carlito syrichta
AAAAAAAAAAAAAAAAAAAGTATTTATTTATTTATTTATTTTGAGTAGGAGTCTCACTCTGTCACCCAGGAGCGCAGTGTCACCGCAGCCTCCACCTGCTGGGGCTCAGGTGATCCTTCCGCCTCAGCCTCCCAAGTAGCTGGAACTACAGGCACGCCCTACCAAGCCTGGCTTAATTTTTATTTTTTGTGGAGACGAGGTCTCCCCAAGTTTCCCAGGCTGATCTCGAATCCCCAGGCTCAGGCAATCTTCTCATGTTAGCCTCCCAAAGTGCTGGGATTACAGGTTGAGTCACCGCCCCCCTCCTTGTTTGTTTGTTTTATTTTAGTTTTTTGAGTTGGAGTCTCACTATGTCGTCCAGGGCAGTGGCACACTCATTGCCACCATAGCCTCGGCTTGATGGGCTCAGGCGATCCTTCTACCTCAGCCTTCCAAGTAGCTGGAACTACAGGCATGTGTCACCACGCCTGGTTAATCTTTAAAAATTTATTGTAAACCAGGCTTGGTGGCTCAGCCTGTAATCCCAGCACTTTGGGAGGCCGAGGTGAGTGGATTGC
>NW_007062340.1:14045-15001 GCF_000164805.1 Carlito syrichta
ACTGCAGCCTCGATCTGCTGGGCTCCGGTGATCCTTCCGCCTCAGCCTTCCAAGTAGCTGTAACTACAGGCGCGCGTTACCACGCCCGACTAATTTTTAAATTTATTATAGAGATGAGGTCTCGCCAAGTTGCCCAGGCTGGTCTCGAACACCTGGGCTCAGACAATTCTCTCACCTTGGCCTCCCAAAGTGATTACAGGCATGAGCCACCACGCCTGGCACAAATTAATTTAAATTAGCCAAAACCCAACATAAAAATGGTAAATCTGGGCAACCTATTTGGGCCCCTCCTGCTCTGGGAGGTTTTTTGTCCTCTCAATAAATCCTGCTTTCTCACTTTAAAAAAAAAAAAAGGAAATCTATTCAAATGACCTACAATACCTCACTGAGCCAGTTCCCCTTCCTTCACCCGGACACTGAACATGTCTCATCTGTTTCTCCTTTTCTCTCTCACAGCCACTTCCCCTTTTCTCTCTCACAACCTCTTTTTTTTTTTGAGTTGGAGTCTCACTCTGTCACTCAGGCTTGAGTGTAGTGGCACAGTCATGGCCACCGCAGTCTCAACCTGCTGGGCTCAGGCACTCCTGCCTAAGCCTTCCAAGTAACTGAAACTACAGGCGTGCATCACTACACTTGACTGATGTTTTATTTATTGTAGAGACGAGGTCTTGCCAAGTTGCCCAGGTTGGTCTTGAACCACTGGGCTCAGGTAATCCTCTTTCTCAGCCTCCCAAAGTGCTGGGATTACAGGCCTGAGCCACTGAGCCTGGCCACAACCTCTTCCTAAGGGATCTCTGTCTGGACTTCACCACTGTGGATGTGAAGCACCCTGACAGAGCATTCTGTCTCTACTTCAAAACTTCTTACAATGTCTGGCTGTCTTTTAAAAGCAGGACATGTAGCCGGGCTCGGTGGCTCAGCCTGTAATCCTGCGCCTTTGGGAGGCTGAGGTGAGT
>NW_007062340.1:15021-21266 GCF_000164805.1 Carlito syrichta
GAGTGCAGTGGCTGCTCCTGGCCACCGCAGCCTTAACCTGCTGGGCTCCGGCGATCCTTCTGCCTCAGCCTTCCGAGTAGCCAGAATTACAGGCTTGTGCTACCACGCCCGGCTCATTTTTTGATTTATTGTAGAGATGAGGTCTCAACGCCCAGGCGGGTCTCGAATTCGCGGGCTCCGGCAATTCACTCACCTCAGCCTCCCAAAGGTGCGGGATTACAGGCTGAGCCACCGAGCCCAGCTTCTTTTTTTTTTTGATTTGGAGTCTCACTCTGTCGCCCAGACTGGAGTGCAGTGGCCGCTCCCGGCCACCGCAGCCTCGACCTGCTGGGCTCCGGTGATCCTTCCGCCTCAGCCTTCCGAGTAGCTGGAATTACAGGCATGCGCTACCATGCCCGGCTGATTTTCTGATTTATTATAGAGATGAGGTCTCGCTGCCCAAGTGGGTCTCGAACCCGCGGGCTCAAGCAATCCACTCACCTCAGCCTCCCAAAGGCGTGGGATTACAGGCTGAGCCACTGAACCACTGAACCGGCTGAGCCACTGAGCCGGCTGAGCCTGGCTCTTGATAACATTTTTAACAGTTCCAAATAACTTTCAAAGAAGGGGACTTGGTTGTCAAGGTTGGTTCTTTCAGATGTAGATTCCTCCTGTCTTTGTGTTAATTCTTATCTGCAGGGGATTAATTGCTATGTGGTTATTTAAGGCAGTTTAATTCCACATTTACTTTCCCCTGCTATCTACCCAGCTGCCAAGAGGCTTCTGCTATCAGATGGTGTGTGATGAATATCCCAGGGAATGCAAATGAATTTTTTTTTTTTGAGTTGGAGTCTCACTCTGTTGCCCAGACTGGAGTGCAGTGGCTGCTCCCGGCCATCGCAGCCTCGCAGCCTCGACCTGCTGGGCTCCGGACATCCTTCCGACTCAGCCTTCCGAGTAGCCGGAATTACGGGTATGCGCTACCATGCCCAGCTGATTTTTTGATTTATTGCGGTCTCTTTGCCCAGGCGGGTCTCGAACCCGCGGGCTCAGGCAATCCACTCATCTCAGCCTCCCAAAGGCACGGTCTTACAGGCTGAGCCACCAGAGCCTGGCTAATTTTTTTTTTTTTGAGTTGGAGTCTCATTCTGTCACCTAGACTGGAGTGCAGTGGCTACTCCCGGCCACCGCAGCCTCGACCTGCTGGATTCTGGCGATCCTTCCGCCTCAGCCTTTCAAGTAGCTGGAACTACAGGCAGGTGTTACCACGCCCAGCTAATTTTTTTGATTTATTGTAGAGATGAGGTCTCGCCAAGTTGCCCAGGCGGGTCTCGAACCGTCGGGCTCAGGCAATTCACTCACCTCGGCCTCCCAAAGCACGTGATTACAGACTGAGCCAACGAGCCCGGCTTAATTTTTTAATTTATTGTAGAGATGAGGTCTTCCCAAGTTGCCCAGGATGGTCTCGAACCTGTGGGCTCAGGCAATCCTCTCACCTCGGCTCCCAAAGTGCTGGGATTATAGGCATAAACCACAGTGCAAGGCCAACATTTTCTTTAAGACCACTCAGGCTGGGCATGGTGGCTCACACCTCTAATACTAACACTTTGAGAGGTGGAACCTGGAGTACTGCCTGAGCCCAAGGGTTCGTGACTAGTCCGGGCAACTTGGCAAGACCTCATCTCTAATAAATAAATTAGCCAAACATGTTGGCACATGCCTGTGGTTCCAGCTAGTTAGGAGGCTAAGGAGAAAGTACTGCCTGAGCCCAGAAGGTGAAGGTTGCAGTGGATGTGAGGGTGCCACTGTACTCCAGCCTAGGCGACAGAATGACTTTGACTCAAAAAAAAACCAAAACAGAAGAAAACCCGAGACCAAACACTCAAATGTTACTCAAGTTACAGGCTTCCTGTTACAGCTGGGGTTGTGCCTTGGCATTCCTACAGCCTTTGGTTCACACCCTTCAATGGCACTTACCACATACCGTAACTCCTGCTTGGCATTGAAGCTATTTGTAAAAGATTTCTTCTCCTCTATTAGATTGAATGAGAGGGCAACCCCCACAGGTCCCTTCTCACTGTGGGAGCTTTTCTGTCCTTTCAATAAATTCTGTTTCTAGTTGGGTGCGGTGGCTCAAGCCTCTAATCCCAGCACTGTGGGAGGCTGGGGCAAGAGGACTGCCTGAGCCCGGGGTACAAGACCAGCCTGGGCAACTTGGTGAGACTGCATCTCTACAATAAATAAAAAAATTAGCTGGGCGTGGTAGTGTGTGCCTGTGGTTCCGGCTACTTGGAAGGCTGAGGATGAAGGATCGCCTGAGCCCAGCAGGTCAAGGCCATTGCACTCCAGCCTGGGTGAGAGTGAGATTCCAACGGGAAAAAAAAAAAAAAATCCTTTCTCAAAAAAAAAAAAAAAAAAAAAGAAAGAAAGAAAGAAAGAAAGAAAAAAGATTGAATGAGAGTGGCAACTGGGTTTTACTTATTCTTCTCTGAGGGCAAGAGCTGCTAGATATGTGAAGGGAGACGGAGACGCAATTCGACCAGCTACCTGACCTCCTTGCTCTGGGCTTACCTCCTCCTCCAGGAGCGTTGTGAGTTTATGTATGTTAAGTCGAGTGGAAAACATAGTGTTCAGCACATCGCATCTTGTTCCAGGAACAAATTAATCAGATGCCTGGGTACCTAATTTGGAGTACACATCTGGACTTCTCCTTCCTCTGTTGCTATCGCCCCTCTGTGGTGGCTTGTCTCCCTAACAAGGCAGGTAGCTTAGTATGGAGTGTTAGTCAAGGTCTCACTCTGTTGCTCAGGCTGGTTGCAGTGACACGATTACGGCTCACTGCAACTCAGATCTCCTAGGCTCAGGCGATGTTTCCACCTCAGCCTCCCATGTAGCTAGGAGTACAGGCCTGCGCCACCACACCTGGGTACTTCTTTCCTCCCGTTTTTAAACTTTTTGTAGCTAAAATGTTCGCTATGTCTCGTTATGTTGCTTAGGCTAGTCTGGAGCTCCTGGGCTCAACCAATCCTCTTGCCTCGGCCTCCCAAAGTGCTGGGATTACAGGCATTGGTACCGTGCCCTGCCGCTACTGGCAATGAATACACCTCACGGCTGAGTCCCAGTTCCAAGGCGCTGGTGCTTATGGCACTCCCCGAAATTCCTGAAGGGCCGCTGGGACAGGCACCCCCAAACCACGTTTGGGCAGCTCGCTCGCTGAAGGTTTCCAGCTGAAAAGTGTAATGGCAGAAAATGAGAAAACCCAGTCTCAGGGTTTGTTGCACTTGGCCTGTGTTGACTTCGAGCCAGGATAATCACGAAGGCCGGAATGGGATACCCCAGGGGTCGTTGGTCCTGCTGTTTGACTCCTTGAGATCGGTGGGCTGGACAGAGCCTTGGAGCTGTAGCGGGCGACAACCTGAGTGAGTGGAAGGGGTGCCAGACAGCCGCTGCAGCGGTTCTACTGCAGGAAACCGTCGCAAAGCACGGCCGACAGTGCGGAGGAAGCCGCGGTTCCTATCCCTGGCCCCGAGGTTTTCCGTGTGTCTTTCCGCTCCAGTGTGCACTGATGGGAGAAGAGGCGGATGGGGGTGGGGAGGATAGGCCGAGGGGGCAGGCGCTCAAAGCCGCAGCGCGAGGAGCTGGAGAGCGCGCACGGCTGTGCGTGCGTGCGTGGGCGCGGCCCGTGACACGCCGTGCGCGGGGCGGATGTCCGGGTCGGCTGGGCCCTCGGACGAGATGGCGGAAGGCGGAGGCTGCCGTGAGCGACCGGATGCGGAGACCCAGAAGTCCGAGCTCGGGGCCTTAATGAGGACCACACTCCAACGGGGGGCGCAGTGGTGAGCACCCGGCCCGCTCTCCTGTTGCGCAGTGCCGGGGGCCGGGACTCTCGCCCTTAGGCCAGGCCCCTTTTCTCGGCTTGGGTGGGGGCCGGGCGGGGGCGGCGTCTAGTGACCCTGAAAGAATGACTTGACACTGGCCCCTCAGGAAAGGAACGCCAGGATCAGCTCTGGAAAAGTGAGGGCGGGGCTGGGGGTTGTCTCGGCCCATTCGGAGTCTAAGAGGGCGGGCCAAGAGGGGGCCAGGGTGTAGATTGCGGAGAAGGGGAGTGCTCGCGGGGACCATGAGGGTGGGGAGAGCCTTTTACCTTGGAGGACTCGCCGTGTGACCTTGAGCGAAGGTGTCCACACCTCACAGACCTCGGTTTCTTTCTGCTAAAACCAGGGTAGTAACATTTGGCTCACCACTCTCAGTGGGTTGAGTTGAAAATCAGAAGTGGATACTTCGTAACTTGTAAACTGCCAAACAGATGTTAAGGTTAGAAGCTGAACAAATGTCGGAGTGTTCCAGATTATTTTGGTAGCAAATGTCCAAAATATTTGTGGCAGCAGTATCTCGGAGTGCGAGAGTTTAGCCTAGATCCTGGAGCTAGATAGAAAAAGTTTTAAAAGTCCAGAGTTTAGAAGAACAAGACATTTATAAAGTTTCTTTTTTTGTTTGAGTTGGAGTCTCACTCTGTCACCCAGGCTGAAGTGCAGTGGCACACTCACGGTCACCGCAGCCTCAACTTGCTGGACTCAGGTGATCCTTCTGCCTCAGGCTTCCAAATAGCTGAGACTACAGGCACACACCAACATGCCCGGCTCATTTTTTTGATTTTTTGTAGAGATAAGGTCTCACCAAGTTGCCCAGGCTAGTACCAACCAGTGAACTCAGGCAATCCTCTCATTTTGGCCTCCCAGAGTGCTGGGATTATAAGTGTGAACCACCGCATCCCACATATAAGTTTTCTTAATAGACTGTTGGGTAGAAGGGACAATACTTTCTGGGTGGTGATGTGTGGGAGTAGAAAATTGGGGCTAGGCTCTGCAATGAGTATGACTGAGGATCATCTGTCTTTAAGGAACTTTGAGGTGCTGATCCACAGAGGAATTGAGCAGGGAATAGAAACATTGGGGTTAGGAGAGGTTCACATACAGCTTTGTGTATTCGTTTTGAGCTAGTCAAGCTGTGAAAAGCAGAGGTATTTTTTAAATTAACCTGCGTAGAGGTGGTAAAGAATACACAGCAGAAGCAGAGGAAGTTTAAGTTATCTGAAAACACACAAAGATTATATGGAAAGGAATTTGGAGGGAAAACTACACTGTAGAGATTTGAATGGTGTTTATGGGCACTTGTGGCATCTGGGAAGCTGATCTCTGATGTTTGTGGGTTATAAAATTTGAAGGACGTACCCATATGATTTTTGGTGCGTTGTTGCCCCACATAAGTTTTCCTCTTTTTTATTTTTATTTTTTTGAGTTGGAGTCTCACTCTGTTGCCCAGACTGGAGTGCAGTGGCATGCTTATGGCCTCTGCAGCCTCGATGTGCTGGGCTCAGGTGATCCTTTTGCCTCAGCCTTCCAAGTAGCTGGAACTACAGACACGTGACACCATGCCTCGCTAAATTTTTTGATTTATTGTAGAGATGAGGTCTCGCCAAGTTGCCCGGGCTGGTCTTGAACCCATGGGCTCAGGCAGTTCTCTCACCTCAGCCTCCCAAAGCGCTGGAATTATAGGTGTGAACCACCTTGCCTGACCTCTTTCCTAATTGTAAAACAGCATAGTGATACTTACACTAACATTTTAATTTATTTGTCCTCTAACCAGAAAATAAAATATAAAGTTGACTTCCCATTTTCTTTGAATAGTTAATAAACTCTGTTGTTTTTTTTTTTTGAATTGGAGTCTCACTCTGTCACCCACACTGGAGGGCAGTGGTTGCTCCTGGTCACCGCAGCCTCCACCTGCTGGGCTCCAGCCATCCTTCCACCTCAGTCTTCCAAGTAGTTGGAACTACAAGCGCGCGCTACCACGCCCGGCAGATTTTTTGATTTATTGTAGAGATGAGGTCTCACCAAGTTCCCAGGCGGGTCTCGAACCCACGGGCTCAGGCAATCCATCCACTCACCTCAGCCTCCCAAAGCACTGGGATAATAGGCTGAGGCACCAAGCCCGGCTAGTTAATAAACTCTTAGTGTGGTCTTGAAAGTACTATGTGATCAGTGCCCTAACATTCCCGTCTTCCATTCCCGTCACAAGTTTTACTTTGTCATATCATTGTGTATATTAAAAATTTTCATACATAGTCACCTTCCATTTTATTTATTTATTTACTTTTTTTTGTTTGTTTGAGTTGGAGTCTCTTACTCTGTCGCCCAGACTGGAGTGCAGTGGCCGCTCCCGGCCACGGCAGCCTCGACCTGCTGGGCTTCAGCGATCCTTCCGCC
>NW_007062340.1:21397-28102 GCF_000164805.1 Carlito syrichta
GTAGCTGGAATTATAGGCACGTGCTACCACACCCGGCTAATTTTTTTGATTTATTGTAGAGATGAGGTCTCACCAAGTTGTCCAGGCCGGTCTTGAACCCGCGGGCTCAGGCAATCCAGTCATCTCAGCCTCCCAAAGTGTGGGATTACAGGCTGAGCCACCGAGCCCAGTTTATTTACTTATTTTTGAGTTGGAGTCTCACTCTGTCACCCAGGCTGGAGTGCAGTGGCATGCTCATGGCCACCACAGCCTTGACCTGCTGGGCCTAGGTGTTCCTTCTACCTCAGCCTTCCAAGTAGCTGGAACTATAGGCATGTGCCACCACGCCTGACAGATTTTTGATTTATTGTAAAGATGAGGTCTCGCCATGTTGCTCAGGCTGGTCTTGAATCTCTGAGTTCAGGCAATCCTCTCGCCTTGGCCTCCCAAAGTGCTGGGATTACAGGTATGAGTCACTGGGCCTGGCCTATTTTATTTATTAATTCTTTTTTTTTTGAGTTGGAGTCTCACTCTGTCACCCAGACTGGAGTGCAGTGGCCACTCTTGGCCACCACAGCCTCGACCTGCTGGTCTCTGGCGATCCTTCCGCCTCAGCCTTCCGAGTAGCTGGAATTACAGGCACGCGCTACCACGCCCGGCTAATTTATGATTTATTGTAGAGATGAGGTCTCGCCTGCCCAGGCGGGTCTTGAACCCGTGGGCTCAGGCAATCCACTCACCTCAGCCTCCCAAAGGCGCGGGATTACAGGCTGAGCCACCGAGCCCGGCTTATTTATTCATTTATTTGTTTTAAGTTGGTGTCTCACTCCCTCTCTCAGGCTGCAGTACAGTGGCATGCTCATGGACACCCCAGTGCTGACCTGTTGGGGTAAGGCAGTCCTTCTGCCTCAGTCTTCTAAGTAGGCGAAACTGCAGGCGCGTGCTACCATGCCCGGTTAATTTTTTTTGTTTTATTGTAGAGACGAGGCCTCACCGTGTTGCCTGGTCTCTGCTTGAACCCGTGGTCTCAGGCAATCCACTCATCTCGGCCTCCCAAAGTTTTGGGATTACAGGCTGAGCCACCAAGTCTGGCCCACATTGCTTTTTGACAAGATGAACATACATAGGCACTATTATGCATATATGTGTATGTGTGTGTATATATGTATATGTACACGCGTATGTACATGTTTTGATATCTTGTTTGCTTCTCAAAGGCAAATTGAAGTGAGTGGTATTACTATTCTACTTTCAGAAATAAAATTAGCTTAATGCTTTCCAAGTCAAGCAAAGTAGTATCATCAAACTGTCTGCCTGGACAAGGATCTCTGTAAAGATAATCATGAAATTAATGATTTGTTCATTAGCAAACATGACTCCTCATAGAAAGGATAAGCAATTCGAAGCCCTTTTTTTCCTTTTATTTATTTAGTCACTTTTTTTTCCTCTGAATTAGAGTCTTATTTTGTTGCCTAGGCTGCAGTACGTGGCCACTGCAGCCTCGACCTGCTGGGCTCAGGTGATCCTTCTGCCTCACCTGAACCTACAGGCATGTACCACCACGCTTGACTAATTTTTTTTTTTTTTTTTTTGAGTTGGAGTCTCACTCTGTCACCCAGATTGGAGTGCAGTGGCCGCTCCCGGCCACGGCAACCTTGACCTGCTGGGCTTCGGCGATCCTTCCGCCTCAGCCTTCCAAGTAGCCGGAATTACAGGCATGCACTACCACGCCCGGTTGATTTTTTGATTTATTGTAGAGATGAGGTCTTGCTGCCCAGGCGGGTCGAGTCAAAGTTTCATTCTGTTGCCCAGGCTGGAATGCAGGCATGCTCTCGGCCACTGTAGCCTCAACCTGCTGGGCTCAGGCAATCCTTCTGGACTCAGCCTTCCAAGTAACTGGAACTACAGACACACACTACCACACCTGGCTTATTTTTTTGTTTTACTGTAGAGATGAAGTCTTGCCAAGGTGCCCAGGCTGGTCTTGAACCCATGGGCTTAGGCTGTCCTCTCACCTCCACCTTCTAAAGTACTGGGATTACAGATGTGAGCCTCTGTGCCAGGCTATTTATTTACTTTTCATTTCACTTAATGAATACCTGCCCTGGGCCAGGCCCTCTGTGTCATGTGGGGCCTGGCCCTTGCTTCTGCTCTTGTGAGCATGGGTGTTTGTTTAAGTCTGAGTCTCACTGTTGCCCAGGCTGGAGTGCAGTGTCATGCTCATGATTACTCATCCTGTTGGACGCAGGCAAACCTTCCACTTCAGCCTTCTAAGTAACTGGGATTACAAGTATGCACAACCACACCCAGCTAATTTTTTTCTTGATTGTAGAGACGAGGTCTTGCCAAGTTGCGCAGTTGCTCAGGCAGTCCTTGCAACCTTCACCTCCCAAACTGCTGGGATTACAGGCATGAGCCACTGTGTCCAGCTGTTTTGTTTTTTTGAGACAGATGCTGTCATCCAGGCTGGAGCATGATGACGCCATCATGGCTCACTGCAGCTTCAACCTTCTGGGGTCAAGCAATCCTCTTGCCTCAGCCTCCCGAGTAACTAGGCCTATAAACACACACCACCACACCTGACTAATTTTTGTATTTTTTTTGTAGAGATGGGGGTCTTGCTGTCTTGTCCAAGCTGGTCTTGAACTTCTGGAGTCAAGCAGTCCTTCCACCTCAGTTCCCAAAGCACTGGAATTACAGCCATGAGCCACCATGCCTGGTCTGAGTGTGTTTTATATGGGAATTACATGCTCCTCTAAAAGATGAAGGGAGCAGCTGCAGAAACATATAACCTCAGCTTTTTTGCTACCGTAAATTTTTTTCTCTCTCTAGGTATCTTATTGACAGCCGGTGGTTCAAGCAGTGGAAGAAGTATGTGGGCTTTGACAGCTGGGATATGTACAATGTAGGTGAACATAATCTGTTTCCTGGCCCGATAGACAACTCCGGACTCTTTTCAGGTGCAGTAAATGTTGATTTTCCAGATAATTGTTCACCTGGGCAGTGACCTGAGGTTGGGTGTATTATCTGTAATATGGACATTGTGAACCTGACTTTCTTAGTTTGAGGAGATAGAAACAAGTATCCTTGATTTGCATCTACATCAGAAGTCTTTTTAGACTCTTGGGGAGAAGTTAAGTTGCTTGTATCCTAAATTAACTGCTTCTGACAAGAGCGTCCTTCTAACATTTTTATTTTTTTTCTTTGCAAATTAGTTCTGCTAGTGATTTCAGATTTTAGATTAGTATATGGAATGGAAAGAAATAGAGTATCATGTTGAAATTGCATCTGAAATTTGGGAACCAGAATTTTTTGTTATCAGTGTAATGGAACAAATTGTAGACTTGTTAGCGTTCATCAAGAATTCCTACCCCAGAATGTTGGGAGGTGAAGGTGAAAGGATTGCCTGAGCAGAGGGTTTTGAGACCAACTGGGGCAACTTGGCGAGACTGTGTCTCTACAATAAATCAAGAAATTAGTGGGTGTGGTGGCCCACACCAGTATTTCCAGCTACTTGGAGGGATGAGGCAGAAGGATCAACTGAGCCCAGCAGGTCAAGGCTACAGTGGCTATGATCATGGCACTGCACTCCAGCCTGGGTGACAGAGTGAGACTCTGACTAAAAAAAAAAAAACACAGCCGGGCTAATCCCGTGCCTTTGGGAGGCTGAGGTGAGTGGATTACCTGAGCCCGCGGGTTCGAGACCTGCCTGGGCAGCGCGACCTCATCTCTACAATAAATCAAAAAATCAGCTGGGCATGGTAGCGCATGCCTGTAATTCTGGTTACTCGGAAGGCTGAGGCGGAAGGATCGCCAGAGCCCAGCAGGTCGAGGCTGCAGTGGCCGGGAGCAGCCACTGCACTCCGGTCTGGGCGACAGAGTGAGACTCCAACTAAAAAAACAAAAAACAAAACAAATAAAACCACACAGAATTCCTGTGATGGCTATATTTGTCATAGAAGTAGATGGAAGGTCAGTAAACAGAGTTATGACCACAGTTGGTGTCCAGTGGGAATAGTGGGAAAAGTGAAGTGTGACATACCAGAGCTTGATTTGCACCTATAGATGCACTGAAGTGACAAACTCAGCATTTCCCAGAGTTTATAGTCAGGAAAGAGGTAATCTGCTCCATGTGTCCAGAACCATGGCAACAGGAAGGTAGACAAGGAGTGAGATTCAACCCACATGCCTAGCATTAACCTGGATATTTTATTTTTAATTTTAGTTTTTTATAGCAGGCTGGAGTGCGGTGGCATGCTCACAGCCACTGCAGCCTTGATGTGCTAGGCTCAGGCAATCCTTCCACCTCCACCTTCCAAGAAGCTAGAACCACAGGTACTCGTCACCACACCTGAATAAATTTTTGATTTATTGTAGAGATGAGGTCTTGCCATGTTGCCTAGGCTGGTCTTAAACTCCTAGGCTCAGGCAATCCTCTCACCTCGGCCTCCCAAGTGCTAGGATAATAGGTATGAGCCACTGCGCCTGGCCTTTTAATTTTTTTTTTAGAAAAGTCCTTCCAGGGACGGGGAGACACCTCTTATCAACAAGGGTGCCTGAATGAAGCATATTTGTAAACCTAACCCTTAACTGTACCCCACAATATCATAATAAAAAATATTGATTAAAAATAAAAAATTAAGCCGGGCTCGGTGGCTCAACCTGTAATCCCACGCCTTAGGGAGGCTGAGGTGAGCGGATTGCCTGAGCCCACGGGTTTAAGACCCGCCTGGGCAGGAAGACCTCATCTCTACAATAAATCAAAAAATCAGCTGGGCGTGGTAGTGCGTGCCTGTAATTCTGGCTACTTGGAAGGCTGAGGCGGAAGGATCGCTGGAGCCCAGCACGTCGAGGCTGTGGTGGCCGGGAATGGCCACTGCACTCCAGTCTGGGCGACAGAGTGAGACTCCAACTCAAAAAAATAAATAAATAAAATAAATAAATAGGCAGGGCTCGGTGGCTCAGCCTGTAATCCCGTGCCTTTAGGAGGCTGAGGTGAATGGATTGCCTGAGCCCACGGTTTTGAGACCCAGCTGGGCAGCGAGACCTCATCTCTACAAGAAATGAAAAAATCAGCCGGGCGTTGTAACTCATGCCTGTAATTCCGGCTACTTGGAAGGCTGAGGCGGAAGGGTCGCCGGAGCCCAGCAGGTCGAGGCTGCGGTGTCCGGGAGCGGCCACCTCACTCCAGTCTGGGTGACAAAGTGAGACTCCAACTCAAAAAATAAAATAAAATAAAAAAATATAAAAAAATAAAAATCCTTCCATTCTAGGATCTAAAGGTTTTGTTTTGTTATGTTTTTTTGAGTTGGAGTCTCACTCCATCACCCAGGCTAGAGTGCAGTGGCATGCTTATGGCCTCTACAGCCTCAGCTTGCTGGGTTCAGGTGATCGTTCCACCTCAGCCTTCCAAGTAGCTGGAACTACAGGTGCGTGCCACCACGCCTGGCTAATTTTTTTCATTTATTGTTGGGATGAAGTCTTACCATGTTGCCCAGGTTGGTTTGGATCCCATGGACTCAGGCAATCCTCTTGTTCCTACCTCCCATGGAATTACAGATGTGAGCCACTGCACCCCAGCCAGGAATTTTTTTTTTTTGGAGTTGGAGTTTCACTCTGTAACCCAGGCTGGAGTGTAGTAGCATGATTATGGCTCATTACAGCCTGCCCAGTTATTTTTTTTCCCCCCCAAGTTGCAGTCTTACTCTGCCTCCCAGGCTGGAGTGCAGTGGCAAACTCATGGCCACTGCAGCCTCGAACTGCTGGCTCAGGCCATCCTTCCACCTGAGCCTTCCAAGTAACATGATGGAACTACAGGCATGCACTATCATACCTGACTAATTTTTCTTGATTTATTGTAGAGATGAGGTCTCGCCAAGATGCCCAGGCTGGTCTCAAACTTGTGGGCTCAGGCAATCCTCTCACCTCGGTCTCCCAAATTGCTGGAATTATAGGCGTGAGCCAATGTGCCCGCCCAGTGCAGTCTTTTTTTTGTTTTGTTTTGTTTTTTGAGTAGGAGTCTCACTCTGTCGCCCAGACTGGAGTGCGGTGGTCGCTTCTGGACACCGCAGCCTTGACCTGCTGGGCTCTGGCAATCCTTCCGCCTCAGCCTTCTGAGTAGCCGGAATTACAGGCACGTGCTATCACGCCCGGCTAATTTTTTGATTTATTGTAGAGATGAGGTCTCACCTGCCCAGGTGGGTCTCGAGCCCATGGGCTCAGGCAATCCACCTCAGCCTCCCAAAGGCGTGGGATTACAGGCTGAGCCACAGAGCCTGGCTTCAATTAGGAATTTTAATTGTGGAATGTAGACGTGCTTTTGAAAATGTAAATTGGCTAGGCATTGTAGTTTAAGCCTATAATCCCAGCACTTTGGGAGGCTGAGGTGAGAGGATTACCTGAGCCTGCGGGGTCCAAACTAGCCTGGGCAACTTGTCGAGACCTCATCTCTACAACAAATCAAAAAAAATTGGCCGGACATGGTGGTGTGTTCCTGTAGCTGGAAAGCTACTTGGAAGGCTGAGGCAGGATTGCCTGAGCCCAGCAGGTTGAGGCTGCGGTGGCCGAGAGCATGCCTGCATTCCAGCCTGGGTGACAGAGTGAGACTCCAACTCAAAAAAAAAAAATGTAAATTGGAGATTTTTTTGTCTTATACTGTCTTTTTTATTTTTTTTATTTTTTGAGTTGGAGTCTCACTCTGTTGTCCAGACTGGAGTGCAGTGGCCG
>NW_007062340.1:28122-30542 GCF_000164805.1 Carlito syrichta
CGGGTCTCGAACCCGCGGGCTCAGGCAATCCACTCACCTCAGCCTCTCAAAGGCGCGGGATTACAGGCTGAGCCACCGAGCCCGGTTTATGCTGTCTTTTTAAAAAAATAATAAAAGATTTGCAAGTTCCTCATAAAATGTTTAGAAAACATGGCTAGGAACAAAGGTCTGCTCTGTGTTATGGCCAGTGACAGAATTTTTATTTTATTTTATTTTTGAGTCAGAGTCTCAGTCTGTCACCCAGGCTGGAGTGCAGTGGGACACTGCAGCCTCAACCTGCTGGGCTCTAGTGATCCACCCGAGCTTTCCAAGTAGCTGGAACCACAGGCATGTGCCACCATGCCTGACGGATTTTTTTTATTTATTATAGAGATGAGGTCTCATTATGTTGCCAGGCTGGTTAGGCAATCCTCTTGTCTCCACCTCCCACAGTGCTGGAGTTACAGATGTGAGCCACTGTGCCCGGCAAATTTTGAAATTTTGTATCTGACTGTAAATATTTTTCTTGTTTTTGAAAAATACATGAGAATCATATAAAATAATTCTTTCTGGGGAAAAGAGCACTGAATTATGTAGTTTTTTTTTTTTTCCAGATCCCAAGAGTCAGACCTTGAAGGAACACTTAATTGATGAACTGGACTATGTATTAGTTCCAACAGAGGCCTGGAATAAATTACTAAACTGGTATGGCTGTGTAGAAGGCCAGCAGCCCATTGTCAGAAAAGTGAGTATGTAAATTGACATACCTGCTGGTCACTTTCTACAGATGCTCCCTGAGAGACACTGATTATAAAAATGAACATATTTTAGTGGTTGAATGGAGGTGCTTAAGGCCTTGTCCTAGATTCTCTCTCTTTTTTTTTTCTTTTGAGTTGGAGGCTCACTCTGTCACCCAGACTGGAGTGCAGTGACACACTTCCAGCCACCACAGCCTCGACCTACTGGGCTCCAGCAATCCTTCCACCTCAGCCTTCCAAGTAGCTGGAACTACAGGCGTGCGCTACCACGCCTGGCTAATTTTTTGATTTATTGTAGAGATGAGGTCTCGCCAAGTTGCCCAGGCAGGTCTTGAACCCGCAGGCTCAGGCAGTCCACTCACCTCGGCCTCCCAAAGCACAGGATCACAGGTTGAGCCACCGACCCCAGCTCTTTTTTTTTTTTTTTTTTTTTGAGTTCGAGTCTCACTCTGTTGCCCAGGCTGGAGGGCAGTGGCACGCTCCCAGCCAGCTCAGCCTTGACATGCTGGGCTCCGGCGATCCTTCCGCCTTAGCCTTCCAAGTAGCTGGAACTACAGGTGTGTGCTACCATGCCCGGCTAATTTTTTTTTTGATTTATTGTAGAGATGATGTCTTGCCAAGTTGCCCAGGCGAGTCTCAAACCTGCAGGCACAGGCAATCCACTCATCTCAACCTCCCAGAGACGCGGGATTACAGGCTGAGCCACCAAGCCTGGCTATCTTTTTTTTTTTTAAAGTTGATGTCTTACTCTGTCCCTCCGGCTAGAGTGCAATGGCATGCTCACAGCCACCGTAGCCTCGGCCTGCTGGGCTCAGACGATTCTTCCACCTCAGCCTTCCAAGTAGCTGGAACTACAGGCATGCACCATCATATTCAGCTAATTTTTTTATTTATTGAAGAGTCAGGGTCTCATAAAGTTGCCCAGACTGGTCTCAAACCCCTGGGCTCAGGCAATCCTCTCGCCTCGGCCCCCCAAAGTGCTGCGGTTACAGGCTTAAGCAACAGTGCTGGACCTCAGATTCTCTTTAGGGAACTGTGGCTATGAGAGTTGGTGAGGGAGGCTGCTCACGAGGGTGTTAGATTGAATGGCATCCAAATATCATTTTCCCAGTTACTTGGGATGTGTTCAGTGGTTCTGTAAGAGCAGTTTCTGCAAGGCTGTATGAGAGAAAGTTCACTTGGGGCATATTGACTTAGAGTAATATCCTGGTGGTTGTTTTTTCTAAAACCTTTCTGAAAACACTTTTTTCTTATGCCTAAGAGTCTTGGCTGGGCCTGGTGGCTCACGCCTATAATCCCAGCACTTTGGGAGACTGAGGTGAGAGGATTGCCTGCATCCACAGGTTCGAGACCAGCCTGGGCAACTTGGTGAGACCTAATCTCTACAATAAATCAAAAAATGAGCCAGGTGTGGTGGCGCACATCTATAGTTCCAGCTACTTGGACGACTGAGGTGCAAGGATTACCTGAGCCCAGCAGGTCGAGGCTGCGGTGGCTATGAGCGTGCTACTACACTCCAGTCTGGGTGACAGAATGGAACTCTGACTCCAAAGAAAAAAGAGTCTCTGATCAGTTTGTTGAGTAGTTAAAAAGGCAGGTATTTATAGCCAAGAGAAAATAATCCTTTTTTTTAAATTTTTTTTTGAGTTGGAGTCTCACTCTGTCGCCCAGACTGGAGTGCAG
>NW_007062340.1:30705-32872 GCF_000164805.1 Carlito syrichta
GTCTTGAACCCATGGGCTCAGGCAATCCACTCACCTCAGCCTCCCAAAGGCGCAGAATTATAGGCTGAGCCACCGAGCCTGGCGAAAATAATCCTTTTGAGGGGAGGAAGGCAAGTCCTGGAACAGACACCCAAACTGTTAACGCCTTCTGTAGACCAGACTCATGAGAAAGAAGGCCACCGTTCTGATCTTCACAGTTGTTGCTAGTCCTTCCAGAGGGAAAATCATACCTGCTGATATTTAGGCAAATACATTTCTCTCTCTACCAGGTCTATAGTTTCCCTACTTAACAGAGTAGAAAATTGCTGCAATCTTGAAACCTTGCTTCTAAGAGTCATTATTCAGGGCTATACTGTCTTTCTCTCCAGCTTACCACCTGGGACCTGGAGAAGGGTTAGAGATCAAAAGGTTAGAGGTGTGTCAGCCTTCTTCAGACATGACCATAGTGTTGCCATATGGTGAGCATTCTGTCAAGTGCTTTATGTATATTTATTTATTTATTTTTTTCGTTTCTCACTTTGTTGTCCAGGCTGGAGTAAAGTGGCATGTTCACGGCCACCCCAGCATTGACTTTCTGTGCTCAGGCGATCCTTCTGCCTCAGCTTTCCACGTAGCTGGAACTACAGGCATGAGCCATCATGCCCGGCTAATATTTTGATTTATTGTAGAGATGAGGTCTTGCCAAATTGCCCAGGCTGGTCTTGAACCCATGGGCTCAGGCAGTTCTCTCACCTCGGCTTCCCAAAGTGCTGGGATTATAGGCATGTGCCACTGTGCCCGGACTTGGCTAATTTTTTGATTTATTGTAGAGATGAGCTCTTGCCAAGTTGCCCAGGCTGTTCTCGAACCTGTGGGCTCAGGCAGTCCCCTCACCTTGGCCTCTCAAAGTGCTGGGATTACAGACTTGAGCCACTGCACCCAGCCACCTATATTCTTTAGTCTTCTAATTTGACAAACCAAGCAAGGGAGGCATCATGATCTCCACTTATAGAAGAACAATGTCTTCCCTTTTGTGCAGTGTCTGGCTTTATGGGGAAGTTGTGGCTCTTTTCTGGTAATTATTTGTGAATTTTTTTGTTTTTGTTTTTTTGAGCTGGCGTCTCACTCTGTCACCTAGGCTGGAGTGCCGTAGCATGCTAATGGCCACTGCAGCCTCAGCCTCCTGGGCTCAGGTGATCCTTCTGCCTCAGCCTTCCAAGTAGCTGGAATTACAAGCACGTGCCAACACAACAGGCTAATATTTTTTTTGATTTATTGTAGAGATGAGGTCTTACCAAGTTGCCCATGTTGGTCTCGAACCAGTGGGCTCAGGCAATCCTCTCACCTCAGCCTCCCATAGTGCTGTGATTACAGGCGTGAGCCACTGTGCCCATCCTTATTTGTGAATTAGTGAGTTAGTTAGTTTTTGAACTTTGGGTAATGACCATGTGGGGACTGTCCTGGTTCCATATTGTAGATATGAAATGTAATTCTATATTGTCAGACATGTATTTTAAGGAGAAAAGGTAGTTGATTTTGCCATGTCTGAAACAAGACTTTTCTGTTCAAGGCTTACTTTCTGAGACCTGCCTGGAGGTCCTGGTGTGGCATTAACACCAGTGAGGAATAAACTTCTCTTTGGTTCCATTAAGATCCTCTGGTTAGCTTGGGTGTAGTGGCTCACGCCTGTGATCCCAGCACTTTGGGAGGTTGAGGCAAGAGGATTGCCTGAGCCCACGGATTTGAGACCATCCTGGGCAACTTGGTGAGACCCCAACTCTACAGTAAATCAAAAAATTAGCCGGGCGTGATGGCATGTGCCTGTAGTTCCAGCTACTTGGAAGACTGAGGTGGAAGGATGGCCTGAGCCCAGCAGATCGAGGCTGCAGTGGCCAGGAATGTGCTACTGCCCTTCAGCCAGCCTGGACATCAGAGTGAAATGCCTACTGAAAAAAAAAAGGATCCTCTGGTTGGTCCTGTTTAATTGAAAAAAGATTTTTAAATCGGGCTTGGTGGCTTGGCCTATAATCCCACGTTTTGGGAGCCTGAGGTGAGTGGATTGCCTGAACCCACGGGTTCGAGACCCGTCTGGGCAACTTGGCGAGACCTCATCTCTACAATAAAAACCAAGAAATTAGCTGGGCTCGGTGGCTCAGCCTGTAATCCCGCGCCTTTGGGAGGCTGAGGT
>NW_007062340.1:33117-37864 GCF_000164805.1 Carlito syrichta
CCAACTCAAAAAAAAAAAAAAGATATTTAAACTCCTGTTACAGGTGCTGGTGGCTTTAAAAAATCTGTACTCTGACCCCCAATCATTGAAGGAAACTGATTATGATGAGGTTTCTGTTTTTTGCTACTGATGAGATATGTTGCTTCCAAGACTGCACCTTCATCCGTGCCTCTTGTGTGCAGGTTGTGGAGCATGGCCTTTTTGTCAAGCACTGCAAAGTTGAGGTGTATTTGTTGGAACTGAAGCTCTGTGAGAATAGCGACCCCACCAATGTGCTGAGTTGCCATTTCAGCAAGGCAGACACTATTGGTGAGTAGCTGGGCTGGGGTCTCTGATATCTGGTGAGAGAGTACAGTACATTGTGACTGATGGGAGAGAGGCTGGTTTGCCCTTTTCATATTTGTTACCCAGATTACTTTGGGCTGTGATTGCCAATCCTGACCTGGAAGCCTGTTCCCCAGGGGACTTTTTTGAGAACCAAGCCTGGGAATCGTGTTCTGTAGAACACCAGACATGGTCCTTGCTCATTTGTCATATGATAATGAAGGTGAAAAATTGCAGATTCAGAGAAGTTAAAAAAAGTAACTTGCTAATGTCTGGCACAGTGGCTTATGCCTATAAATAATCCCAGCACTTTGGGAGGCCGAGGTGAGAGGATTGCCTGAGCCCATGGGTTCAAGACCAACCTGGGCAACTTAGTAAGACCTCATCTCTACAATAAATGAAAAAATTATGCCTGTGGTTCCAGCTACTTGGAAGGCTGAGGCACAAGGATCACCTGAGCCCAGCAGGTTGAGGCTGCGGTGGTCGTGAGCGTGCCACTGCATTCCAGCCTGGGCGACAGAGTGAGACTCCTACTCAAAAAAAATATCTCAGCAACAAAGTGGCAGAGGCCCAGTGTGGTGACTCATGCCTGTAATCCTAGCATTTTGGGAGGCTGAGGCAGGAGGATTGCTTGAGCCCAGGAATTCAAGACCAGCCTGGACTACATAGTGCGACATTATCTCTACAAAAAATAAAAAAGGAAAGAAAATGTCAGGGTTAGCTTTTGAGACCAGATCTGTCTTAACTCCAGCAATAAACTTTTTCACTTTTGTGTTGTTTTCTGTGGTATAAACAATTCCTACATCATCAGAGAAAAAGAAGCATAGGGAATGTTTCTGGGCATGAATACAAGAGGATATCTAGGGAGACTTAACCTTAGGAGTCATCGTGGGGCTGAGGTCAATTAGAAGTTTTGATCCAAAGCACCAGTGAGCATCTGAAAAGAAAGGAGGATGAGCCTTAGTTTGCTACAGCTATCTTTACTCTTGGATGTGGAAAAAGCCCTCAGTGATGTTTCTGCCTATCTCTAGCAACCATCGAGAAGGAGATGCGGAAGCTGTTCAATATCCCTGCGGAGCGTGAAACACGGCTCTGGAACAAATACATGAGCAATACCTATGAGCAGTTGAGCAAGCTAGACAATACTCTCCAGGATGCTGGGCTATACCAGGGTCAGGTAGGAGGACCCCGACCATTCCCCAGCAGGCAGCTCTGCCCAGGGTGTGTTGCCAGATACTTTCTGGTTCTAAGCATGTCTGAAGTGTGATGGTTTGAACTCTCCTTATTTGGTTTCCCCTTTCACTCAGGTGCTAGTAATTGAGCCTCAAAATGAAGATGGCACATGGCCCAGGCAGACCCTGCAATCAAAGTAAGTGTATTTTTTTCTTCCTTGTAGCAGGCTCACATGTATAAGAGAGACAGTGTTTCCTAAGGCAATTACTTGTACTAAGAAAAATTTTTTGAATCAGGTAAAAAAAAAAACATGTTATTTTACATCCAGAGTCCATAATCCTAGATGAAGACCTTGGCCTTTGGTAAGCAGCATGCTTTCTAAGGGAAACCTGACAGGATTTCAACAAAGAGGTGAACCTTTCCTTGGTTGACAATGAGAGAAGAAGGAAGAGATCTGAGGGACCAGGATTTTTTATCGCTGCTGTGCCAAGAGGTGGCTTTATTTTTGTCAAGATTTTATTTTCTTCACCTATTGTTAGAGGCTGTGATGGAAAAGAGCCAAAGAGCCGGGCTCAGGCATGGAGTCTTGTGTGATTCAGAGGTGATAATTGTTACCTTTGGAGCTTCCTGGGGGAATTGTTCAGCTACTAAGGTTGGACTCTAGCCACATCGTCTCAGGAAATATTCATGTAGCATGTGGAATTGTACATGTCCTTAGAAGGGGAGAGAAAGAAGTGACACATTTTCCTTATGCTTTAAATTGGGAAAATTATGTCTGGGTTCTGATAGTTATGGGGACAGTGTTGGGTTCAGGCATCTTCCCTTAGTCAGGCCTCGGACTGTGACCATTACATAGTAATGGGCTCATAGCTTATTTGAAAATCATGAAAACTACAAGCCTTCTCTTGACAAACTTGCACGAAGACAGAAAACATTTTGCAGTTTAAAAGTTTTCACAGACTCCCTAAAACTGAACCGTGGACTCCAGTTTAAGAAATTCTGGTTGCTGGGGGGAAAAAAAAGCTAGACATAGTGGTTCATACCTGTAACCCCAGTACTTTGGGAGGCAGAGACAAGAGGATTGCCTGGACCCAAGGGTTCAAGACCAACCTGGGCAACTTGGCAAGACTTCATCTCTATAATAAGTAAAAAAAAAAAAAAAAAATTGGCTGGGCTCGGTGGCTCAGCCTGTAATCCCAGTACTTTGGGAGGCCGAGGTAAGTGGATTGCCTGAGCCCACGGGTTCGAGACTAGCCTGGCAACTTGGCAAGACCTCATCTCTACGTAAACCAAAAATTAGCTGGTTGTAGTAGCGCTCGCCTGTAGTTCTGGCTACTTGGAAGGCTGAGGCGGAAGAATCACCAGAGCCCAGCAGGTCAGTGCTGGGGTGGCCATGAGTGTGCCACTGCATTTCAGCCTGGGCAACAGAATGTGACTCCATCTCAAAAAAGAAAAAATGAAAAAAAATTAGCTGGCATGATGACATGCGCCTGTAGTTCCAGCTGTTTGGAAGGCTAAGATGGAATGGTCACCTAAGTCCAACTGGTTAAGACTGTGGTAACCATGACCATGCCGCCACACTCTAGCCTGGGTGAACAAATGAGACTCTGACTTAAAGAAAAAAAAAAGAAACTCTGGTTGCTGGTTCCTCACAAGATGACAAAATAGCTGTGGTAGAGAGAATAACGCACACCTCTTCCCCCAAGATGTTCATATTCTAATGCCCACAACCTGTGAATATGTTAGGTGACATGGCAAAAGGAACTTTGCAGACGTTATTAAGGACCTTGCCAAGCATGGTGGCTCACGCCTATAATCCCAGTGACTCAAGAAACTGAGACGAGAGAATTGCCTGAGTTTAAGAGTTTGAGGTTACAGTGAGCTATGATTGCACTATTGTATTGTAGCCTGGGTGACAGAGTGAGACGTCATTTTTATAAAAAAGAAAAAATGATATCTGTTCATTTAAAGAGTGAAAAAAAGCAAACCACCAAGTGAAAGAAGATATTTGTAATGCATATGTCTGACAGATTACTTGTATCCATAATTTGAAAGAAAGTTCTGTAGATCACTAAGAAAAAGTCAGACAACCCCATTAGAAAAAGAGGCAAAAAAAATGTAGAATTTTATGCTCAGAACTCAGCAATCCTATTCCTAGGCATACAATTCATGTTTCAGGATGTGTGTGATACCATGCTTGTCATAGTCTCAAGCTTTGGAACTAACCCAAATGCCTGCCAAAAGTAGAATGAATAGATAAGTTGCAGTGTATCCACACAATGGAATTCTATAGAGCATTGCACAGCATTGAGTCTCATAAACAGTGAGAGAAGATGGAGACAAGGTGGACATATTACATGATTTGGTTGATATAAAACTTAATAGTGCTCAAAACTGGCCGGGTGCAGTGTCTCATGCCTGTAATCCCAGCATTTTGGGAGACCGAGCTGAGAGGATTGCCTGAGCTCAGGGGTTCAAGACCAGTCTGGGCAACTTGGTGAGACCTCATTTCTACAATAAATCAAGAAAAATTAGCTGGGTGTGATGGCGCATGCCTGTAGTTCCAACCACTTGGAAGGCTTAGGCAGAAGGATCACCTGAGCCCAGCAGGTCAAGGCTGCAGTAGCCGTGGGCGTGCCATTGCAGTCCATCCTGGGCGACAATGTGAGACTCCAACTCAAACAAAATGAATAAATAATGGGCAAAATTAACCTCTGGGACTAAGATCAGGATAGTGATTAGCTTTGGGAAGAATTGTGACTGAAGGGAGCATGAGAAGGTCATCTGAGGGGCTGGGTTCTCTCCTGTTTCTTGGTCTGGGTATGACTGACATGGATATGTTCATGCAGTACAAATTTCCTTGATTTTTGTACACTCATGAGTTTTGTACTTCTCTGTAGTACTTAAATAAAAGAGTTTAATAATAATGAGGTTTTGAGTGGATTTCTGGGTGATAGAAATCCAAGAAAAATCTTGGTTAACATTTGTTTAAAATGTTCTAAGCTGGGCTCGGTGGCTCAGCCTGTAATCCCACGCTTTGGGAGGCTGAGGTGAGCGGATTACCTGAGCCTACGGGTTCGTGATCCGCCTGGGCAACTTGGTGAGACCTTGTCTCTACAATAAATCAAAAAATTGGCCAGGCATGGTAGCGTGCGCCTGTAGTTCCAGCTACTTGGAAGGCTGAGGCGGAAGGATCGCCGGAGCCCAACAGGTTGAGGCTGCGGTGGCTGGGAGCGGCCACTGCCCTCTA
>NW_007062340.1:37884-50045 GCF_000164805.1 Carlito syrichta
AGACTCCAACTCAAAAATAAATAATAATAATAATGAGGTTTAAGAAAACAACCAATTGGATGTGGTGGCTCAAGCCTATATAATCCCAGCACTTTGGGAGGCCGAGGCGAGAGGATTGCCTGAGCTCAGGGGTATGAGACCAGCCTGGGCAAGTTGATGAGACCTCATTTCTACAGTAAATCAAAAAATAAGCTGGACGTGATAGCATGCGCCTGTAGTTCCAGCTACTTGGAAGACTGAGATGGAAGGGTCTCTTGAGCCCAGCAGTTTGAGGCTGTGGTGGCCTTGAGTGTGCCACTGCACTCCAGCCTGGGTGACAGAGTGAGACTCCAACTCAAAAAAAAAGAAAATATCTTGTCTGTCATTGCCTTGCTAAGGTATGGTGTGACCATGTGCTGTTTGAGCTATGGCCAGGTCATGTTTCCTGGCTTTGGCTCCCTTTTCTACCTTGAGGAGCTGAATCTCCTCTTTCTCAAATTTCCTTTTTTTTTTTTTTGGTTTTTTTTTTTTTTTGGAGTCTCACTCTGTCGCCCACTGGAGTGCAGTGCAGTGGCATGCACCTGGCCACTGCAGCCTGGCCCTGCTGGGCTCTGGCGATCCTTCCGCCTCAGCCTTCCAAGTAGTCGGAACTACAGGTGCGTGCTACCATGCCTGGTTAATTTTTGATTTATTGGAGAGAATATGTCTCATGAAGTTGTCCAGGCTGGTCTTGAACCCACGGGCTCCCAAAGTGCTGGGATTACAGGCTGAGCCACCGAGCCCAGCCTCAAATTTCCTTTCTAAATAAACTGTATTTCCTAATGTGAAAAATCTATATTTCCTAATGTGAAAATATCCTAAATTGCTTCTCCTTGTGTGGGCAAGAAAGGTAAATAGTTGCAAGTTTAAGTAATTTATGGGGAAAACTAAAAATGGTTAGAGATCCTAATTTTTTTTTTTTTTTTGAGTCAGAGCCTCACTCTGTCACCCAGGCTAGAGTGCAGTGGTATGCTCACAGCCACAGCAGCCTTGACCTTCTGCCTCAGCCTTCCAGGTAACTGGAGCTACAGGTTAGCACCACCACGCCCAGCTAATTTCTTTTTATTGTAGAAGCAAAGTCTTGCCATGTTGCCCAGGGTAGTCTAGAACCCATAGGTTCAGGCAGTCTTCTCGCTTCTGCCTCCTAAAGTGCTGGGATTATAGGTGTGAGCCACCGTGCCCAGCTAGAGATCCTAATTGGTTTTTGTTTTTGTTTTTGTTTTTGAGTTGGAGTCTCACTCTGTCGCCCAGAGCAGCCACTGCAACCTCAACCTGCTGGGCTCCGGTGATCCTTCCGCCTCAGCCTTCCAAGTAGCTGGAACTACAGGCATGCGCTACCACGCCCAGCTAATTTTTTTGATTTATTGTAGAGAGGAGGTCTCACCAAGTTGCCCAGCCGGGTCTTGAACCCGCGGGCTCAGGCAATCCACTCCCCTCAGCCTCCCAAAGGCATGGGATTACAGACTGAGCCACCGAGCCTGGCTCTGAGATCCTAATTGTTAATGGAGTAACTAATAGAAATACAAAAATAGAACCTGTAAATGTGAAACATACTGTATCAGGAAATGTTTGCTGGCAGGTAAGAACAAATTGCAAATTAGCGTGTTAAGCAAGATCAAGGTTTATATCTTTCTAAACATAATTTCTGTGGTAGTCAGTCAGTCTAGTGCTAGTGTAGCAGTTCTATGGCATTATTAGAAACCCAGCTGCTTTTCCTGCTGCTATATTGTATGTGACTTCTGCTTTAAAGGTAGCCACCAGCTGGATGCAGTGGCACATGCCTGTAATCCCAGTACTTTGGGAGATAGCGGCAAGGGGATTGCCTGAGTCAAGGAGTTTGAGACTAGCCTGAGCAACTTAGTGAGACCTCGTCTCTACAATAAATAAAAAAATTAGCTGGATGTCGTGGCGCACGCCTGTCATTCCATCTACTTGGAAGGCTGAGGTGGAAGGATCGCCTGAGCTCAGCAGGTTGAGGCTGGGGTAGCTGTGAGCTTGCCACTGCAATCCAGCCTGGACAACAGAGTGAGACTCCAACTTAAAAAAGCAAACACACTAAAAGAAGTCCGTGTTTAGTAATATCTATCAGAGACAGAGAAATTGAAATTGGGGAAATGCACCAGGTGTGGTGGTGGCTCACACCTGTAATCCCAGCACTTTGGGAGGTGGAGGCAAGGAGATTACCTGAGTCAAGGGGTTTGAGACCAGCCTGGGCAACTTGGCAAGACCTCGTCTCTTCAATAAATTAAAAACAAATTAGCTGGGCGTGGTGGCGCATGCCTGTGGTTCTAGCTACTCTGAAGGCTGAAGATGAAGGATTGCCTGAGCCCAGTAGGTCGAGGCTGCGGTGGCCATGAGTGTGCTACTGCATAGCAGCCTGGGTGACAGAGTGAGACTCTGACTCAAAAACAAAAAGAAATTAGGCGAATGAAAAAATACACCAAGTGAATATGTAACCAGGAAAGTCTCTGACTGACTTAATAACTTTTTAAATAGTATTTGTTTATTTACTTACTTTATTTATTTTTGTCATAAACTCTAGAACCTGCAGGAAAATTTATTTAGAGACATTATCTCACTCTGTTGCCCACATTGGAGGCATGTTTATAGCTCACTGAAGCTTCGAGCTTCTAGGCTAGAGTGATCCTCCCTAGTAGCTAGGACTGCAAGCATATGCCACCATGCCAGGCTAATTGTTTTATTTGCTTAATAACTTTATTTAACCTACCAATAGAGCCAAATTTTTTTTCTTTTGAGTTGGAGTCTCACTCGGTTCTCCAGACTGGAGTGCAGTGGCCGCTCCCAGCCACCGCAGCCTTGCCTGCTGGGCTCCGGCGATCCCTCCTTCTCAGCCTTCCAAGTAGCCGGAATTACAGTTGTGTTCTACCACGCCTGGCTGATTTTTTGATTTATTGTCGAGATGAGGTCTCTCTGCCCAGGCGGGTCTCGAACCTGCGAGCTCAGTCAATCCACTCACCTCAGCCTCCCAAAGGCGCGGGATTACAGGCTGAGCCACCGAGCCCGGCTTAGAATTTTAAAAAATGAAAAATTTCAAGCATATTAAAAAAATTTTTATATGCCCTTCTTTACTAAATTTACTCTGAAAATTATTCGCAGTGTTTTCCAGAAGTTTATTTTATATATTTATATTTGTTATTTGAGTCAGAATCTCACTTGGTCACCTAGGCTGGAGTGCAGTGGCGTGTGTGGTCATAGATTCCATAGTCTTGACCTGCTGGGCTCAGGCCATTCTTCCGCCCTCAGCCTTTGAAGTAGCTGGAACTACCAGTGCATGCCATCTTACCTGGCTAATTTTTAAATTTTATTGTAGAGATGATTTTTCCTCATGTTGCCCAGGCTGGTCTCAAACTCCTGGGCTCAGGCAGTCCTCTTGCCTTGGCCTACCAACGTGCTGGGATTACAGGCATGAATCACCACACTGAACCTGTTTTTATTTTTGTATAGAGACAAGGTCTAACTATGTTGCCCAAGCTGATTTCGAACTCCTAGGCTCAAGCATTCCTCCTGCCTCGGCCTCCCAATGTACTGGGATTGTAGGTGTGAGCCACTGCATATTGTCAGCATTTTCTAGAACATTTTATTTTATTTTTATTTTTTATTTTTTTGAGTTGGGGAGTCTCACTCTGTCACCCAGACTGGAGTGTAGTGGCTGCTCCCGGCCACCGCAGCCTCGATCCTTCTGCCACAGCCTTCCAAGTAGCTGGAACTACAGGCGCGCGCTACCATGCCTGGCTAATTTTTTAATTTATTGTAGAGATGAGGTCTCGCCAAGTTACCCAGGCGGGTTGTGAACCTGCGGGCTCAGGCAATCCACTCACTTCAGCCTCCCAAAGCGCGGGATTACAGGCTGAGCCACCCAGCCCGGCTTAGAACATTTTAAAAAAATGTTAATCAAGATTTTTCTTGGATTTCTATCACCCAGAAATGTTTTATCCTTTTTTTTTTAGAGTAAAGTTCATGAGCTTTATTTATTTATTTCAAGGAGGGAAAATACTTTTTTTCTTTTTTTATTATATCTCATTTTAAAGATATGGGGTAAGATTCAGAATATACAAGTGGACATTGTACAGGCAAAGTTTGGGTCTCCCTTTGATCCCCACTTTGCCTAGTTTGAGATCAGGTACCCTTATTGGTGTTGTGTCTCCTATCCTGCCAGTATCCTGCTACTGCCAATCCCTTGAAATGTTGTATCTTTAAGAAATTGACAGGTCTTGCTGGGAGCAGTGGCTCATGCCTGTAATTCCAGCACTTTGGGAGGCTGAGACAAGAGGATTGCCTGAGTCCATGGGGTTCAAGACCAGCCTGGGCAACTTGGTGAGACCTTGTCTACAATAAATCAAAAAATTAGCTGGGTGTGCTGACACATGCCTGTAGTTCCAGCTTCTTGAAAGGTTGTGGTAGAAGGATCACTTGCCCCAACAGGTGAAGGCTCCAGTGACCATGCATGTGCCACTGCACCCCAACCTGGGCAACAGAGTGAGACTCCTACTTAAAAAAAAAAAAAAGAAAGAAATTGACAGGTCTTGTGTGTATATATGGTTTATATGGATTTTTGCCCTCTTAAGCTCAAGGAAATAATAGAATTAGTTTCCAGTGAATAGTTACTGAAAAGATGAGTATCAAACTATAAATCTTGAGGTTCTATACATCAAAATTGGAATTTCACTGACCTGTAGTACCTATCTTCAGTCCTGAGTCTGCTATTGCATATCAGACAGCCTTGGGCAGCAGACTTTCTTGCCTGCAGAGGAGGCTGGGAAATCACATTGGACATTACGTTGGACAGGCCTATAATGTATACTTTTTTTTAAGATTAAAAAATATAGTTTATTTAAAAGTAAATTAGAGAGAGAAAGAGAAGGGAGAAGTTTCATCTCCCCAAGGTGGGGGCGGGGACCAAAACCAGGAAGCATGGCCACAGTCATAGCTCAAAGAGCACATGGCCACACCAGAATCTAGCAAGGCAATGGCTACTTAAGTCTCCTGTGTGGTGAAGAGAGCACCCTCAACTCTGATGAGACTCACTTAATACAGCTGCCTGAGTTCTTGGATTCCTTTAGAGCATGAGGATGAGGCTGAATGAAGCCAATCTTTTTCTAGATTAGAGAAAGGTTTATTTCCTTACGGGAAGGTGAGAGGCCGGGGGAATCCTCTTTCTCTCTGCCTTGCTGGGACCTCAGTGTGGAGCAGAACTTGGTTCCTAAAGCCCAGTTAGGCCCTGGATAATAATTTCTTGACATCTTCCCATTGTTGGTATGAGTACAAGATCATACCTTATCTTTGCTGCTATATTTTCCTTTGTTCTCAAGGGAGACCGGGTTGAGATTAGGAGGGTGGTTAATGTGCTGTGACAGCACATCTTCTTAATCATTTTCTGTATTCTAAAAATAGGCTGTGTGCAGTGGCTCACGCCTGTAATGTCAGCACTTTCGGGGGCTGAGGCAGAAGGATCATCTGAGTTCAGGACGTAGGGACTGCGGTTAACCAGGATCACGCCACTGCTCTCTAGCCTAGGTGACAGAGTGAGACCCTGACTCAAAACACAAACAAACAAATAAAAATAACATGGTATTCTAGAAGGAAAATCCCAGTTCTACATATTTGAAACAATGCAGAAAGACTCACTTATATGTGTTCTTAAACAGATTCTAGTAGACTGATAAAATTGATAGTAATTTAAGATTTGGGACCGTTAGTTCTTGAACTAATTAATCTGAAAATAGAAATAAATCTAAGAGTCTGTGATAAATATTGACATGTGAGTTTGAAACAGAGATTATTCATATTTGGCAAATTTGAAGAAACAAAAGCAATTCCCCTTGAATGGCATAGTGAAACCAAAATGTCTAGTATCCTTATAGCCAGCTATTTAATTTGCATCAAGCAGTTTTTGGGAAGGTCATCTCTCTTTTATTTTTTTATTTATTTATTTTTTGAGTTGGAGTGTCACTCTGTCGCCCAGACTGGAGTGCAGTGGCTGCTCCCGGCCACCGCAGCCTCGACCTGCTGGTCTCCGGCGATCCTTCCGCCTCAGCCTTCCTAGCTGGAACTACAGGCGTGCGCTACCACGCCCGGCTGATTTTTTATTTATTGTAGAGATGAGGTTTCGCTGCCCAGGCAGGTCTCGAACCCGCGGGCTCAGGCAATCCACTTACCTCAGCCTCCCAAAGGCGCGGGGATTACAGGCTGAGCCACCAAGCCCAGCTTTTATTTATTTTTTTAAGTCGGAGTTTTACTCTGTCACCTAGACTGGAATGCATGATCACAGCTACCACAGCCTCATCTTACTGGCTCAGGTGATCCTTCTGCCTCTGTCTTCCAAGTAGCTGGGACTACAGGTGCCCGCCATGCTCAGATAATGTTTTTTTTTTTTGAGTTGGAGTCTCACTCAGTTGCCCAGGCTGGAGTGTAGTGGCACACTCACGGCCACCCCAATGTCGACTTGTTGGGCTCTGATGATCCTTCCGCTTCAGCCTTCCAAGTAGCTGGAACTACAGGCGGTGCTACCACACCTGGATAATTTTTTGATTTATTGTAGAGACAGGGTCTCACCAAGTTGTCCCGGCTAGTCTCAAACCTGCGGGCTCAGGCAATCCACTCAACTCAGCCTCCCAAAGTGCTGGGATCACAGGCTGAGCCACCGAGCCTGGCCTCAGATAATTTTTTAAAAAATGTATTGTAGAGATGAGGTCTCGCCATGTTGCCTAGACTGGTCTCGAAATCCTGGGCTCAGTCAATCCTCTTGCCTTGGCTTTCCAAAGTGTTGGGATTACAAGCGTGAGCCACCACATTTGGCAAAGTCATCTCTTATTGCCATTTTTCTTTGCCTTTCACTGGTTAACTCCTTTTTTTTTTGTTTTTTGAGTCAGAGTCTTACTCTTTCGCTACAGAAAGGCTGGAGTACAGTAGTGTGATTACGGCTACCACAAACTCAACCTGCTGGACTCAGGCAATCTTTCTGTTTCAGCCTTCCAAGTAACTGGAAATACAGGCATATGCCACCACACCTGGCTAATATTTTGATTTATTGTAGAAATAAAGTCTTGCCATATTGCTCAGGCTGGTCTGGACCTCCTTGGCTCAGGTAGTCCTCTCTCCTCAGCCTCCCAAAGTGCTGGGATTATAGGTGTGAGCTACCATATGCGGGTTTTTTGTTTTGTTTTGTTTTTGAGTGGTCTGGGTCTCACTCTGTCACCCAGGCTACAGTGCAGCGGCATGATCATGGCTTACTACAACTTGACTTCCTGGGCTTAGACTGATTCTTTTGCCTCAGCCTCCCGAATACCTGGAACTACAGACACACACCACCACGTTCAGCTAATTTTAAAAATTTTTTGTGGAGATGGGATATCACTATGTTGCCCAGGTTATACTGGTAACTCTTTTTTGAGTTAGAGTCTCACTCTTGTTGCCCAGGCTGGAGTGCAGTGGCATGCTCATGGCCATTACAACCTCGACCTGTTGGACTTAGGCGATCCTTCCGCCTCAGCTTTCCAAGTAGCTGGAACTACACCATGCCCGGCTAGCTTTTTGTGATTTTACTGTAGAGACGAGGTCTCACCAAGTTGCCCCATCCCGAACCTCTGGCTTCAGGGCTTCAGGCAACCTTCCTTGCCTAGGCCTCCCAAAGTGCTGGGTTTACAGGCTGAGCCACTGGGCCTGGCCACTGATAACTCTTAAAATTCAAAGAAGCTTATGATTTGTAAATCAAAGCAGGATGTCCTGAAGATTAACTTTGCTTTTTTACACTGAAAGACTCAGTATATGACTGTGTGGACTAACGAGTCAGGAAGACCAATTAATTTCTTGACTCTGGCTTAAAATGTATCTTGATGTAGCGTGAAAACAGGCTGTTTGCAACTTAAATAATTGAATATGGAGAATGTTTATTTCTTGAGAAGATATCTAAGGCACTAAATAGGGCTTGCTCTTTGCAAAAAAGTCAGTAGCATTGTTTCTGCTTCTGTCTCCCAGGTCAAGCACTGCGCCTAGCAGAAATCTTACTACCTCTCCAAAATCATCAGCAAGTCCCTATTCCTCAGTGTCTGCCTCTCCCATTGCAAATGGTGGTAGCACTAACACCTTTGTGATGCACAGTTCCAGTGTCAGCAGGGGGTAAGAGCAGGCCCTTTTGCTTTGCTTCCCTTCCTTAAGTCCTTTCCCTGGCTGTACCAGGAGAGGTCATCTGCCACTACACTAGTATAATGGGGTTAGAATTCTCCAAAGGACCGTGCTGCATGTGGTTTCCTCACTCCATTTAATACCCTAGTTCTGACCTATGTTGCTTGTCCTCCTGTGAGCTTGTATTTTCCCCACAGTCTCTGTCACTGGTAATCTTGGGGGAGTCACTGTATTTGTTTATGAAGGGACAGGTCAACCATATGGCAGAATAACTGTGAGGGGTCAGTTCTCAGCTATGGATGACTGTGATCCTTTCTCCAAGTGTTTCAAGAGTACTTGGCACATAGGATAGACAAAGTGGAAGAGGAGAGTGAGATGAGAAAGTGTGTATGAATACCCAGGCACAGGCAAGGCTGGGTATGGCCTGGTGAGAGGTGACAGATGCAAGTTCTTGATCTTTCTTTTTTTAAATCAAAAACAATTTTTTTTTGGTAGAAACAGAGCCTTGCTATGTTGCCCAGGCTAGTCTCAAACTCCTGGACTCAAGCGATCCTCTCACTTTGACCTCCCAAAGTGCTGGGATTGCAGGCGTGAGCCACCAAACCTGGCCAGCCCTTGATCTTGATAACTAAAATGTTCTTCCCTAAAGTCACCTGGTATCCTTCTGGAGAGATACAAAATTAGCATCTACCAAAACCTAACTGAGGAAAATTCAAATAGCATTTCTTCCCTTAAGAGTGTGTTTACCAGCTGCTAGCACGTTAAGGGTGGAGGCTGGTCTGGAAGACTGGAGACGGGTGTGTAGAGAGAACTTGCATCATGGGATTACTACCAGACACAAGTTCTAGAGGCTCCAGAGGAGCCTGAAAAGACGTTCTGAGGGAATGTGTCAGCACTTGCTTTTATTGCTGATGTGGATTGTGTTTTCCAGTGGATCTGGCTTCTCTGCTTCGTATAATTGTCAGGAGCCACCATCATCTCATATACAACCTGGGCTTTGTGGACTTGGAAACCTGGGGAACACCTGCTTCATGAACTCCGCTTTGCAGGTAGAGGGGAGAGCTACCATCCAAATAACATTGTCTTGAGGCTTGGGTGGGAATGGCCTGCAAAGGTGCTGGGTAGATACTGTCTTGGGGGTTCCTGCCTACCCCTTGTTAGTGCTTCAGTAATCTCTGCCAGGACACCTCCCACTGGCTGGTTACAGAATAACTTCATCAGTGCTCATGGCCCCCAAATATATTTGTAATCAGTTCTGTGTTTGGCTTTTTTTTTTTTTTTTGAGTCTGAGTCACACTCTGCCAGGCTGGAGTGCAGTGGCATGCTCACAGCCACTGCAGCCTTGACCTGGTGGGCTCAGGTGATCCTTCGTCCTCAGCCTTCCAAGTAGCTGGAACTACAGGTGTGTATCACCACGCCCAGCTAATTTTTATTTATTTATTTATTGTAGAAATGAGATCCTGCCATGTTGCTCAGGCTGGTCTTGAACCCATGGTCTCTGGCAATCCTCTTGCCTCCGTCTTGTGTTTGGTTTTACAGTAAAAATAATTTTGAATTTTGTGGACTGTTGGGGTTTGATCTCCTGGAAAGTACTGGAGTGCTTGAGTTATTGGTCTCTGAAGGGATGAGAATTGTCAGTAGCTGATACCAAGCTGAATTATGCCTTGCTGAAGGCTGACCACATTGTCACCAAAAACAACTCTCTTGCCCCATACCCTTTACTGGAGAAAATGCTAAAATCCTCCGCTTGAAACCTTGTTTATTAATTCATCAAATATTTATTGAGAATGTATTATGTGGCTGCACCATGGTAGGCAGGCTGCAAGGAGTTAGAGTTTAACTTCAAAGTTAAGAGGGCACAGTACCCAAGACTACTCTCATTTTTGAAACCACTGCAAGTTTGGATGTTCCTAAGAATACCCTTAGTTTGGAAAATTTGCTAGAAGGATTCACAGAACTCACTTAAAGCTATTGCATACTCATGGTGATGGTTTATTATAGGGAAATGATGCAGATTAAAATCAGCCTATTTATCAAAATAAATAAATGAATGAATGAAATGGATGGATGGATGGACGAACAGATGGACGGATGGACAGGATCAGCCAAAGAAAGAAGCAAATAGGGCAGAGTCTGGAAAGTTCCAGATGTGGAGCTTGTGTTCTCTTCTATGGAGTTAGGGCATGTTACTTTCCTGACATTCTGTGTAACGATGCATATGGAGTGCTGCCAACCATGGAAGCTCAAGCGAGTTTCAGGGTCCAGAATTTTTTTTTTGAGTTGGAGTCTCACTCTGTTGCCCAGGCAGGTGTGCAGTGGCATGCTCACAGCCATCGCAGCCTCAACTTGCATGGTTTAGGCGATCCTTCTGCTTCAGTCTTCCAAGTAACTGGAAATACAGATGCCTGCCACCATGCCCAGCTGATTTTTGTGATTTATTGTAGAGATGAGGTCTCACCAAGCTGCCCAGGCTGGTCTCAAAATCCCAGGCTCAGGCAATCCTCTCCCTCGGCCTTCCAAAGTGCTGAGATTACAGGCTGAGCCACCGTGTCCAACCAGGGTCCAGAATTTTTATTGGGTCTTCATTATATAAGTTTGATTGGTTGATTGCCTAAATAGACTGATACCATGTGACCCAGAACCCCCACCCTAAGTCACATTTTTGGTCTTTCTGGAGACTAGCCCTCCTTACCAAACTAAGACTATGCAGTGTGGTCAGCCTTCCCTCCACCTCCACAATTGTATTGTTCTTTTTTTTTTTTTAAAGAACTCTTGAACTGAATATATTGTTGGATAGATTATCTAGTATGACCCAAGACCCACCAGTCAGAGGTAGTCCTGTCAGGCCTATTGTTCCAAGGGCCAATAGATTACCTCCCAGAAGTCAAGGGCCAAAGCGAGGCCTTCTCTTTGACAATGCTACATTCTTTAGTATATATGGGAACTTGGTGGAGAGCAAACCAGACATGGGTTTTTGTGTTTTTTTTTGAGTTGTAGTCTCACTTTGTCGCCCAGACTGGAGTGTGGTGGCACACTCATAGCCACCACAACCTCAAACTGCTGGACTTAAGCATTCCTTCCACTTCAGCCTTCCAAGTAGCTGGAACTATAGGTGTGTGTACCGTGCACAGCTAATTTTTTAATTTATTGTAGAGACAAGATCTCACCATGTTGCTGAGGCTGGTCTTGAAACCGTGGGTCTGGCAATCCTCTCGCCTCTGCTTCCCAAAGTTCTGGAATTACAGGCATATGCCACTGCGCCCAGCAAAAGATTTGTTGAACAATTAGGTAACCTTTGGGCTTAGAAAGATTTCCTCATTTATGGTGAGGTAGAAATATTCCTAGTACTGAAGAAAAAGAGACCTGAGATTTGACCTTTCATGGACAAGTTTTTTCAGCTCATTGTGCCCTCAATTGTTGAGTGAGGCTAATAATAATAACGAGGAGTTTTATAGCTATAAATGTAAATATTAGGGGAAAAAAGGTTAAAATTTCATGGTTTAATCTTTTATCTTATGATGCTAGGAAAAAGAACAAATTAAACCCAAAGAAAATAGAGTAGGGAGGTAATAGAGCTAAGAGCAGGAACTCATGAAATACAAAGCATATTTACAGTTCAGCCAAATATGATTCTTTGAAGAAAATGGATAAAACTGATAAACCCCTAAGAAGACATATAATGCTGAAGATGGAAAAAAAAGAAATAGGCCGGGCATTGTGGCTCATGCTTATAATCCCAGCACTTTGGGAGGCTGAGGTGAGAGGATTGCCTGAGACCACAGGTTCGCGACTAAACTGGCAGCTTGACAAGACTTCATCTCTATAATAAATCAAGAAAAATGAGCCAAGTATGGTGGCACATGCCTGAAGTTCCAGCTACTTGGAAGGCTGAGGTGGAAGGATCACCTAAGGCCAACAGGTTGAAGCTGCGGTATCCGTGAAGGTGCCACTGCACTCCAGCCTGGGTGACAGAGTGAGATTCGGACTTAAAAAAAAAAAAA
>NW_007062340.1:50065-58158 GCF_000164805.1 Carlito syrichta
AAAAAAATGCTGGGCACGGTGGCTCACGCCTGTAATCCCAACACTTTGGGATGTGGAGGTGAGAGGATTGCCTGAGTTCATGGGTTCAAGACCAACCTGGGCAACATGGTGAGACCTCGTCTCTACAATAAATCAAGAAAAATTAGCTGGGTGTGATGGCGCATTCCTATGGTTCCAACTACTTGGAAGGCTAACGCACAAGGGTTGCCTGAGCCCAGCAGGTAGAGGCTGCAGTGGCTGTGAGCGTGCCACTGCACTCCAGCCTGGGCAACAAGGTGAGACTCCAACTCAAACAAGCAAGAAAACAAATAATATAAATTAAATTAAAATTAAAATAATAATAGTCCTATGTTTGTTAAAGAAATTGATGCAGTAATTAAAAGACTTATAACAGCAAAAATAATTCTTGTTCTTTTTTTTTTTTTTTTGGAGTGGGAGTCTCACCTTGTCACCAGGCTGGAGTGCAGTGGCGCACTCATGGCCACCTCAGCTTTGACTTGCTGAGCTCAGGTGATCTTCCACCTCAGCCTTCCAAGTAGCTGGAACCACAGGCATGCACTACCATGCCCGGCTGATTTTTTGTTTTATCATAGAGAAGAAGTCTTGCCATGTTGCCCAGGCTGGTCTCAAACCCCTGGGCTCAGAGAGTCCTTTCATCTCTGCCTCCCAAAGTGTTGGGTTTACAGATATGAGATACCGCACCTGGCTAATTCTTGTTCTTGATGGTTTTATTAGTGAATGTATTCAAAGATTTAACGAAGAAATGATACTAATCATAGACAAACTCCCATGGAGTAGAAAAAGAAGAACAACTCCTCAAATCATTTTCCAAGACAGCATACTCTGACATCAAAATCTGATGAGGAATTTTTCTTTCTTTATTTTGAGTCAGTCTCACTCTGTCATCCCGGCTAGAGTGCAGTGGCATGCTCACGGCCACCACAGCTTCTACCTGCTGGGCTCAGGCGATCCACTTCAGCCTTCCAAGTAGCTGGAACTACAGGCGTGCACCATCACACCCAGCTAATTTTTTTTTTTTTTTTTTACATTTATTGTAGAGATGAGTTCTTGCCAAGTTGACCAGCCTGGTCTTGAATCCCTGAGATCAGCAAATCCTCTTGCTTCCACCTTCCAGAGTGCTGGGATTACAGGCATGAACCACTGCGCCCGGCAGGAATTTTGAAAAAGAAAATTTTATTTTGTTTATTTAAAAATTTTTTTTGAGTGAGTCTCACTCTGTTGCCCAAGCTACAGTGCAGTGGCATGGTCACACTCACCACAGCCTCGACCTACTGGGCCTAGGTGATCCTTCCACCTCAGCCTTTCAAGAAGCTGGAACCGCAGGCATGCACCACCAGGCCTAGCAAATTTTTCTGATTTATTGTAGAGATGAGGTCTCACCAAGTTGCCCAGGCTGGTCTCAAATCCCTGAGCTCAGGCAATCCTCTTGCCTCTGCCTTCCAAAGTGCTGGGATTACAGGCATGAGCCACTGTGTCCAGCTAGAAAATTTTAGATATCATATCTCATGACTATAGGTACACATAACCTATATAAACTTTTACCAAATAAAATTTAAAGCTAGATGTGATGGTAGGCTCCTGTAGTCCGAGCTACTTGGGAGGATTGCTTGAGCCCAGGAATTTGAGACTAGTCTGGGCAACATCGCAAGACCTCTGTTATGATATCTAAATAAAAGTGATAATATACAACCAGGTGGGGTTTGTGCCAAGAGAATTAGGTTTTTAAACACATGAAAAATGAATCAGTGCCATTTAACATAGTAACTGAATAAAGGAGAAAACTGTATGATTATTTCAGTAGATACAGTAAAAGCATTTGATAAAATGCAGCGTTCAAATTTATTTTTTAATTGAAGAATTAAAATTATACACATATACAATGATAATATATTTACTGGCTTTTTTTACTATCTAATTATGAATTTTCCCTCCCATGATGTTTTGACTCTAGTAAGATATTTTTCCTTCAGCTTATTTATATTTAGTCTTCTCGTGAAACACTGGCATTTCCCAGTCTCTCTCATTAAAAAATTATTATCTTAAAAATGCTCTTTTGAGCCAGGCTTGGTGGCTCAGCCTGTAATCCCGCGCCTTGGGAGGCTGAGGTGAGTGGAGTGCCTGAGCCCGTGGGTTCGAGACCCGCCTGGGCAATTTGGCCAGACCTCATCTCTACAATAAATCAAAAAATTAGCCGGGTGTGGTAGCACATGCCTGTAGTTCCAGCTACTTGGAAGGCTGAGGCGGAAGGATCACCGGAGCTCAGCAGGTCTAGGCTGTGGTGGCCAGGAGCGGCCACTGCACTCCAGCCTGGGTGATAGAGTGAGACTCCAACTCAAAAAAAAAAAAAAAATGATCTTTTGGCTGGGCTCGGTGGCTCAGCCTGTAATCCCAGCACTTTGGAAGGCCGAAGTGAGTGGATTGCCTGAGCCTGTGGGTTTAAGACCCGCCTGGGCAACTTGGCGAGACCCCACCTCTGCAATAAATTAAAAATTAGCTGGGCCTGGTAGCACGGCCCTGTAGTTCCAGCTACTTGGAAGGCTGAGGCGGAAGGATCGCTGGAACCCAGCAGGTCGAGGCTGCGGTGGCCGGGAATAGCCACTGCACTCCAGTCTGGGCAACAGAGTGAGACTCCAATTCAAAAAAAAAAAAGAGATCTTTTATTAAATAAAAAATTATTCTGCTTTTGCCCTCAGGTAATTTGCTTCAGAGACAAATCCTTGAGCAGTGCATGTGAGGTCCTCCAAGATCATATCCCTAAGAAGTAGATCCTTGAGGGGGTCTACAGCTTGAGCTCCTTGACGCTGTGCCTTACTGTTGTGAACCTTTAGAGAATCTGCTGAGTGCTTCATTTTGTTGGGGTTGATCTTCAGTGGCCCTTTAGAAATTGGTTTACCTTGTATCTCTGTTTGCTCTCTAGAAGGGTATACACTCTGATCATTTTCTGTTTCAGTGCCTGAGCAACACCGCACCATTGACCGACTACTTTCTCAAAGATGAGTATGAAATCGAAATCAACAGAGACAACCCTCTGGGGATGAAAGGGGAAATTGCAGAGGCCTATGCAGAACTCATTAAGCAGATGTGGTCTGGAAGGGACGCTCACGTGGCACCTCGCATGTTCAAAGTAGGTTGAATTATATACAGGTTGAGTTTTTCTTTTTTTTTTTTGAGTTGGAGTCTCACTCTGTTGCCTAGACTGGAGTACAGTGGCCGCTCCTGGCCACCATAGCCTCGACCTGCTTAGCTCCGGCGATCCTTCCACCTCAGCCTTCCGAGTAGCTGGAATTACAGGCATGCGCTACCATGCCTGACTGATTTTTTGATTTATTGTAGAGATGAGGTATCGCCAAGTTACCCAGGTGGGTCTCGAACCCGCGGGTTCAGGCAATCCACTTACCGCAGCCTCCCAAAGGCGCGGGATTACAGGCTGAGCCACCGAGCCCAGCTAGGTTGAGTTTTTCTTATCTGAAATGCTTGGGGCCAGAAATGTTTCCAATTTCAAGGTTTTTCAGATTTTGGAATATTTATATTATACTTACTGGATCAGCATCCCTAATCCAAAAACCAAATATTGTAGTGAATACTTTCTTTGCGCAGCATATCAGCCCTCAAATGTTTCAGATTTTGGATTTTTGGATTAGGGCTGTTCACCTGTTCCTTTTTCCCATTTTGGAGAGAGTGGTTTAGAGTTAAAATGAGGTGTTTCCTTACTCGCATTTTGGGATTAAGATGGGATCCGAGACTAAAAGCACCACATTGTCAAACCCTTTTAAAAAAAATCATTCATTCATTTATCACACATGTCTTGCCCCAGAAGTTATTTGTAAACTAGTTGTTTAGAATGCTTTATTCTGTGGTAGCAATATTTATTTATTTATTTTAAAGCAGGATTTATTTAGAGTACAGAAAAGCTTCCACGCTGGGAGGGGACCTGAGGGGGTTGCCCGGTAGCAATATTTAAATGGTCAATGCCCTAACCAGACTACAAAAATTCAGTTTAACTTTCAGTGTCATCTGAAGGCTACTTCCAGGTTCTCTGAACCTGGACCCTACATCCTCTGTGGTTTGAGATGGGTCTTCTAAATCAGGAATTGGTCTGACATTCATGAAAGATGACGTGATTCACCATTGTTTGTCAGCCAGGAAGATTTGGGAAGGAGATGGGTGAACTAAAGTAGGCACTTGGAGCAACTTGGGCCTTCCATTGCTCTAAAGGCTATTTCCTACTGAAGAGGTGGTGCCTTGCCTCATAAAATCTGAGAAATCCTATTCAGCCCGCACTACTGGGGTTCAAGAAGCCTCCACAAAGCATATGATAAAGAAGATGTGGACCAGGCGCAGTGGCTCAAGCCTGTAATCCTAGCACTTTGGGATGCCAAGACAAGAGGATTGCCTGAGACCAGGGGTTCGAGACCAGCCTGGGCAACTTGGTGAGACCTCATCTCTACAATTAAAAAAAAAATTAGCCAGGTGTGGTGGCTCACTCCTGTAGTTCCAACTGCTTGAAGAGATGAGACGGAAGGATCGCCTGAGCCTAGCAGGTTGAGGCTGCAGTGGCTGTGAGCGTGCCACTGCACTCCAGCCTGAGGGACAGAGTGAGACTCCGACTTTAAAAAAAAAAAAAATGATATGCATGTCTATGATTCAGAGAGGAAAAAAAGTAGAGCCTTAGCTCAATGAGGAAATTAGAATCTAAGGTGGTTTGTTGAAATTAAAAACTAATTCTCTTTCATCCCATTGGTCACATGAATCCCTGGAAAATAATATGTAAATTACTGTTCACATACTGTGTTAATAAAGAAAATAGATACCAGGTGCAGTAGCTCATGTCTGTAATCCCAGCACTTTGGGAGGCAGAGGCTGGAGGATTGCCTGAGCCCACAGGTTCAAGACTAGTCTGGACAACATGATGAGACCTCGACTCTACAATAAATCAAAAAATTAGCCAGGCTTGGTGGCTCAGCCTGTAATCCCGCGCCTTTGGGAGACTGAGGTGAGTGGATTGCCTGAGCCCGTGGGTTCGAGACCCGCCTGGGCAGTGAGACCTCATCTCTACAATAAATCAAAAAATCAGCCGGGTGTGGTAGCGCATACCTATAATTCCAGCTACTTGAAAGGCTGAGGCGGAAGGATCGCCGGAGCCCAGCAGGCGAGACTGTGGTGGCCGGGAGCAGTCACTGCACTCCAGTCTGGGCGACAGAATGAGACTCTGACTCAAAAAAAAAAAAAAAATTAGTCAGGCATGGCAGTGTGCACCTATAGTTCCAGCTACTTGGAAGAATCGCTTGAGCCCAGCACGTTGAAGCTGTGGTGATCGTGAACGTGCCACTGCACTCCAATCTGGGCAACAGTGAGACTCTGACTTAAAAGAACTCTCTGGTCTCGGCCATAGAAGTGAGATGGGAATGCCATCGTTTGGAGAGCGTCACAATAAGATACACATGGTGTGCCGCCGCTGTGGCTCTAAGGCCTACCACTTTCAGAAGTTGACCTGTGGCAAATGTGGCTACCATGCCAAGTGCAAGAGAATGTATAACTGGAGTGCCAAGGCTAAAAGACAAAATACCACCAGGACTGGTCAGATGAGGAACATAAAAATTGTATACCACAGATTCAGGCATGGATTCCATGAAGGAACTACACCTAAACCCAAGAGGGCAGCTGTTGCAGCATCTAGTGCTTGGTAAGAATTTCAACAGCCAGGCTCGGTGGCTCAGCCTGTAATCCCGTGCCTTGGGAGGCTGAGGTGAGTGGACTGCCTGAGCCTACGGGTTCGAGACCCACCTGGGCAACTTGGTGAGACCTCATCTCTACAATAAATCAAAAAATAGCCAGGTGTGGTAACGCACGCCTGTAGTTCCAGCTACTTGGAAGGCTGAGGCGGAAGGATCGCCGGAGCCCAGCAGGTCAATGCTGCAGTGGCCACTCCAGTCTGGGCGACAGAGTGAGACTCCAACTCAAAAAAAAAGAATTTCAACAATTAGTCACGCAATAGATGTTCTGCTTTTAAAAACAAAAAAACATGCCGGGCTTGGTGGTTCAGCCTGTAATCCCAGCGCTTTGGGAGGGTGAGGTGAGTGGATTGCCTGAGCCAGTGGGTTTGAGACCTGCCTGGGCAACTTGACAAGACCTCGTCTCTACAACAAATCAAAAATTAGCTGGGTGTGGTAGCGCGCGCCTGTAGTTCCAGCTACTTGGAAGGCTGAGGCAGAAGGATCGCTGGAGCCCAGCAGGTCGAGGCTGTGGTGGCCAGGAGTGGTCATTGCACTCCAGTCTGGATGACAGAATGAGACTCCAACTCAAAAAAATAAGCCGGGCTCAGTGGCTCAGCCTGTAAACCCGCGCCTTTGAGAGGCTGAGGTGAGTGGATTGCCTGAGCCCGCGGGTTCGAGACCCACCTGGGCAAGTTGGCGAGACCTCATCTCTACAATAAATTAAAAATCAGCCAGGTGTGGTAGCGCGCGCCTGTATTCCGGCTACTTGGAAGGCTGAGGCAGAAGGATCGCCGGAGCCCAGCAGGTGGAAGCTGGGAGCGGCCACTGCACTCCAGTCTGGGTGACAGAGTGAGACTCCAACTCAAAAAATAAAAAATAAAAAAATAAAAACAAAACACACAAGCAAGCAAAAAAAGAAACTAGAATTGGATGACAATACACTGAACTCAAGCTAATGTAAATAAACAACTGCAGACAGTATTTAGGGATGTTAGGGTTAGTGTAGAGCTTCCTCAGTGATGGACGTGTTATCTGCACTGTCTGGTCTGTAGCCACTAGCTCATTGCTACTGAGCATTTGAGATATGATTCATTTGACCGAGAGACTGCTTTTTGTGTGTGTCGAGTCTCACTCTGTCTCCCAGGCTGGAGTGCAGTGACACCCTTAGGACCACTGCAACCTTGACCTGCTGTCCTCAGGCAATCCTTCTGCCTCAACCTTCCAAGTAACTGGAACTACAGGCACTTGCCACCATGCCTGGCTAATTTTTTTATTTATTGTTGAGACGAGGTCTCACCAAGTTACCCAGGCTAGTCTCGAACCCATGGGCTCAGGCAATCCACTCACCTCAGCCTCCCAAAGGCGCGGGATTACAGGCTGAGCCACCGAGCCCGGCTTGCATTTAATTTTAACTTAAATTTAAATAGCCACATGTTAGTGGCTATGGTATTGGACAGCACCGGTGTAGAGCAGTGGTTCTACAATTTTAGGATTTATCACAATCTCTTGGGAGGACTTACTATAACACAGCTTGCTAGACTAACCCCAGAGTTTCTGATTGAATAGGTTTGGGTTGGGGCTTGAGAATGTGCATTTCTACTAAGCTCCCAGGTGATGCTAATGCTGCTGGTTAGGGATCTGAGGATCACAGATGGAAAGTAATATTGGACAGATAGTTATTTAGGGGCCTGAGGGCTATGTGCTAAAGGATTCCTCTAGCTGATTCCAGTGTCATTTTTAGTTTTTATGGAGTTTAAGACAAATAAAGAATGATGTTGGAGCGGTATTCATGTCTGTACTTGGATGTGGCTACTCGGGGGCCAACATTTCCTCATAAGGGGTTAGACCAGTGACCCAGATTCCAGGTCTGTCATTGTCCTGGCTCTCTGATGTGAGCCTTCTCTCTGGTGGCTCTTCAGGAGCTAATTGGGCTCCTCGACCAGGTGTAGTTGTTCTCTCTCACTGCCCCAGCTGACTCTGCAAAGCTGTTTTTGATGACAATATTCATTTAACTGGTTCTTTATATATTATTCCTTCTAATGCAGTTACTTTTGTTGTAGACCCAAGTGGGACGTTTTGCCCCTCAGTTTTCTGGCTACCAGCAACAAGATTCTCAGGAGCTGTTAGCCTTTCTTCTGGATGGATTGCATGAAGATCTGAACCGAGTAAAGAGGAAGCCCTACCTGGAACTGAAGGATGCCAATGGGCGGCCAGATGTGGTATGATATTGAAGATGTCTAAACAAAAATATACAAGAAGCTGCCCCTGCATTGAGAGTACAGGGGCATCCATTTATTCTTTTTTTTTTGAGTTGGAGTCTCACTCTGTCGCCCAGACTGGAGTGCAACGGCCGCTCCC
>NW_007062340.1:58178-69008 GCF_000164805.1 Carlito syrichta
AGGCGGGTCTCAAACCCACGGGCTCAGGCAATCCACTCACCTCAGCCTCCCAAAGGCATGGGATTACAGGCTGAGCCACCGAGCCCGGCTCATCCAAGATTATTAAAATAATTTGTTATTGATATTTTTAGAGCATTTAACACTTTTTTCTTTCCTTTTTTTTTGAGTTAGTCTCACTTTGTGCCTAAGCTGGAGTGCAGTGGTACCCTCACGGCCACCGCAGCCTCAGCCTGCTGGGGTTGGGTGATCCTTCCATCTCAGCCTTACACGTAGCTAGAACTACAGACATGTGCCACCACTCCCGGCTAATTTTTTGATTTATGGTCATACCAAGTTGCCCAGGCTGGTCTAGAACCCATGGACTCAGGCAGTCCTCTTACCTCAATCTCCCAAAGTGCTGAGATTATAGGCATGAATCACTGTGCCCAGCCGGCATTTACACTTTTTGCCTTGATTTTTCTGATCGCTGAAAGAGCATTTTAGTATCTCAGCTACCCTTTCACATTGGAATGATCAATATGAATGTTTTAATGTAGCATTTAAATCTTCATGGAAAAACTATGAGTTATTTGAACTATAATGTAGACTAAAACCTTACCTTAACCAGGTGCAATGGCTCAAACGTGTAATCCCAGCACTTTGGGAGTTTAAGGCAGGAGAATTGCTTGAACCTGGAGATCGAGACCAGATTAGGTGACATAGTAAGACCTCCTCTCTTCAAAAAAAAAAAAAAAAAAAAATTAGCCAGGTGTGGTGGCATACACCTGTAGTCTTAGCTACTTAAGAGGCTTAGGCAGAAGGATCACTTGAGTCTGGGAGGTCGAGGCTGCAATGAGCCGTGATCATGCTACTGCCCTCCAGCTTGGGTGATAGAGTAAGACCACGATTCAAAAGAAACAAAAAAAATCACCTTACTTAAATCATCTTACTGTGTGTGTGTGTGTGTGTGTGTGTGTGTGTGTGTGTGTGTGTCTTTCTGTCACCCAGGCTGGAGTGTAGTGGCACGTTCATGGCCAGCCTCTACCTGCTGGGCTCAGGCAATCCATCCACCTCAGCCTTCAAGTAACTGGAACTACAGGCATGCACCACCCTGCCTGGCTAATTTTTTGATTTATTGTAGAAACAAGGTCTTGCCATGTTCCCCAGGCTGGTCTCGAACCCCTGGACTCAGGCAGTCCTCTCGTCTCTGCCTCCCAAAATGCTGGGATTACAGGTGTGCGGCACTGAGCATGGCAAATCACCTTACTTTAGATCATTAGAGACCTGGCATGGTGATTCACGCCTATGATCCCAGCACTTTGGGAGGCCAAGGTGAGAGGATTGCCTGAACCCATAGGTTTGATACCAGCCTGGGTAACTTGGCAAGACCTTATCTCTACAATAAATAAAAAAAATTAGCTGGGTGTGTAGTGCACACCTGTATTTCCAGCTGCTTGGAAGGCTGAGGTAAGGATTGCTTGAACCCAACAGGTCAAGGCTGCAGTGGCTATGAGCATGCCACTGCACTCCAGCCTTGGTGACAGAGTTAGATGCCAACTCAAAACAAAACAAAACAAAAGATAATTATAAACACATGAGAGGCTTTTCTTGCCCTGGTCACATCTGTGTGACCATGGTGCTCCTAGGGCTTCTGTTTCCTATCAGAGAACACAGAGACCCCTTATTTTCCATAGATCCTATGTTGATACCATACTAAGTGGGGCAATTGGGTATAGAGATGACATGTGATATGTGTATGATACATTAAGAGCAGTCCTGGCCCCACCTGGCCTGGAGCAAGCTCTCAGCTATACAGACTACTTCTGTTCCATCTCAGAGTCTGCTGTGAATCATTCTGAATGCAGGAGAAAAGGATGAGAGATGTTGAGAATGCCCTGTTTATCCCTTCTCCTTTCTTCCAGGTGGTGGCAAAAGAAGCCTGGGAGAATCACAGGTTAAGGAATGATTCTGTGATTGTGGACACTTTCCACGGACTCTTCAAATCTACTTTGGTTTGCCCAGAATGTGCTAAGGTTTCTGTGACCTTTGACCCATTTTGCTATCTAACTCTCCCATTACCCTTGAAGAAAGATAGAGTTATGGAGGTCTTCCTGGTTCCTGCTGACCCTTACTGCAGACCTACCCAGGTAACAGAATCTGCACCCTCATGGCACCCCTCACTGTGAGTAGTCTCCATACCCCAGTCAAATTGCTCCTTTCTGTTGCATTGGAAACTACATTAGCTGACCCTTGAACTTTATGGCTTTTTTTTTTTTTGAGTTGGAGTCTCACTCCCGTCCAGGCTGGAGTGTAGTGGTACACTCACAGCCACTGCAGCCTCGACCCAGTGGGCTCAGGGGATCTTTCTGCCTCAGCCTTCCTAGTAGCTGGAACTACAGGCATGTGCCACCATGCCTGGCTAATTTTTAAAAATTTATTGTGGAGATGAGGTCTCACCAAGTTGCCTAGGCTGTTTTCAAACCTGTGGGCTCAGGCAGTCCTCTCACCTCAGTCTCCCAAAGTGTTGGGATTTTAGGCGTGAGCCACTATGCCCAACCTGGCTAATTGTAGAGACGAGGTCTTGCCAGGTTGCCCAGACTGGTCTCAAATCCCTGACTCAGGCAATCCTCTTGCCTCTGCCTCCCAAAGTGCTGAGATTACAGGAATGAGCCACCGTACCTGGCTGGCATTTTTGTTTTTGTTGTCTTTTGAGTCTGAGTTTCACTCTCTTGCCCAGGCTGGAGTGCAGTGGTATGCTCAAGGCCACTGTAGCCTCGATCTGCTGGGCTCAGGTGATCCTTCAGCCTCAGCCTTCTAAGTAGCTGGAACTACAGGCATGCGCCACCACACCCAGCTAATTTTTCTTGATTTACTGTAGAGATAGGTCTCGCCAAGTTACCCAGGCTGGTCTCAAACCCCTGGACTCAGGTAATCCTCTTACCTTGGCCTCCCAAAGTGTTGGGATTACAGGCGTGAGCCACCACGCCCAGCTCCCCTTGGCGCTTGCCAAGTGTGTGCCCTTGGCCTCCATCAGACCTTTCTGTAATCCCATATCATTTAAGGCCTATCGTGATGCTCTATCACTTTTTTTCCCATGCAACTAAAGTAAGCTGGTAGGTCTGCTAACTCATCCTTGAATCTGAATGTTGGGGTACTTTCTTTAGTCAGATTCACCCTCAAATCAGCTAGGAAGGCTGGGTGCTATGGCTCACGCCTACAATCTCAGCACTTTGGGAGGCCGAGGTGAGAGGATTGCCTGAGCTTACAGGTTCAAGACCAGCCTGGGCAACTTGGCAAGACATCATCTCTACAATAAATAAAAAAAATTAGCTGGATGTGGTAGCGTGTGCCTGTAGTTGTTACTTGGAAGGCTGAGGCAGAAGGATTGCCTGAGTCCAGCAAGTCGATGCTGGGGTGGCCATGAGCATGCTACTGCACTCCAGCCTGGGCGATGGAGTAAGACTCCTACTCAGAAAAAAAAAAAAAAAAATTAGCCGGGCATGGTGATGCGTGCCTGTAGTTCCAGCTACTTGGAAGGCTGAGGCAGAAGGTTCATCTGAGTCCAGCAGATTGAGGCTCCGGTGGTCAAGAGTATGCTATTGCACTCCAGCGTGGGTGACAGAGTGAGACCTCCCAACTCAAAAAAAAAAAAAATCAGGAGAGTCTGTCCAGAACAGGAGGCCAGATGAGAGGTATAAGCAGCAGGTCTTAGTGTCTATAGCTCTCTGATAGTTCACTGTTTGTAGGGCCAGATGGCAATTGGTATAATTTTAACAATTCCTTATTTTTATTTATTTGTTTTGAGGTTATACTGGCATAATAATTTTAATACAACTACCAACCTTTACAAAATAATTTTAATGGTTTGTGCCTGGGCTAGCAGTATCTTGCACTGTGACATTCTTATATGTACATAAACATTTTATCTAAGTGCAAATGTTAGAAGCAGAGTAACTCTGGGTGCGGTGGCTCACGCCTGTAATCCTAGCACTTTGGGAGGCAGAGTGAGAGGATTTCCTGAGCCCAGGGGTTCAAGACCAGCCTGGGGAACTTGGTGAAACTTTGTTCTACAATACATAAAAAATTAGCCAGAGCCGGGCTCGGTGGCTCAGCCTGTAATCCCGTGCCTTTGGGAGGCTGAGGTGAGTGGATTGACTGATCCCGCAGGTTCGAGACCCGCCCGGGCAGCGAGACCTCATCTCTACAATAAATAAAAAAATCAACCAGGCGTGGTAGCACGCGCCCGTAGTTCCAGCTACTTGGAAGGCTGAGGCGGAAGGATCGCCTGAGCCCAGCAGGTCTAGGCTGCTGTGACTGTGAGCATGCCACTGCACTCCAGCCGGGGCAATAGAGTGAGACTTCAACTCAAATGAAAATTAAAATATAAATAAATAAAAGCAGAGTAATTTTAGTAGTTTCCTGTATAAAGATAAATAGGTACTATAGGTTATTATTTTATTTTTAATTTTTTACTTTTAATTTTAAAGATGTGGGGTACAATTCAGGATTAGGTATACACATGGTCATTCATTGTACAGGTAAAGTTTGGGCCTCCCTTTGGTCCCCACTTTGCCTGGTTTGATATCAGGTACCCTTATTGATGTTGTGTCTACCCCCACCCTCTCCAGGTTTATTTTTCTTCTTGAATCATTTTGGCTGCATAGTACATTGTAATTACATGTTAGTATAATGTCACTGATCTATAGAATATACCTTGAACTGTGAGGTATGGGTGAGAGCTAACATGTAAACCTGAATATTTTGAGTAATTTTAAAAAATTTTAACAATTCAACTAGGCATGGTGGCTCCTGTCTGTAATCCTAGCACTTTGGGAGGCCAAGGCGGGAGGATTGCTTGAGTCCAGGAGTTCAACACCAGCCTGGGCATTATAGCAAGACCTTGTCTCTACAGAAAATTAAAAAATGACCCAGGTATGGTGGTATGTGCCTGTAGTCCTAGCCACTGGGGAGGCTGAGGTGGAAGGATCTTTTGAGCCCAAGAGATCTAGCCTGGGCATCAAAGTGAGATCCTACCTCAAAAAAATTTTTTTAAACAGTTCTTTAAAGGAAGTTGTGAACTGCTCCAAAAATCTAAGAATAAAGTGAAGCAGTGTTTGGGAGGTAAAGAGATGGCCCAGCTCTCATGCTACTGTCTGAATATTAAAGCAGGTGTTGACGCAGAAGTCTTTATTATTTGCTCTGCTGCTGACTTATCTGTGTCCAGACTTCACCATACACTGTTTCTGAAGGGTCACCTCTGAAAGGGCTGGAGGGCCTGCTCCTCGCAACTCACTTCCCACCCTTTGGAGTACCCTGTCATCTTGACTATGTCTCCCTTGCAGTACCGTGTGACTGTGCCGTTGATGGGGGCTGTGTCTGACCTGTGCGAGGCTCTCTCCAGACTGTCTGGCATTGCTGCAGAAAATGTAAGGCGGGGTGATAGGTGATATTCAGACTATTTGGGGTACTTCATATTCCTTTGGAGTTTACATTCAACTTTCAAGCCACTTTTTGGGGGAAGTTGTTATTGGCCAGCAGAAATGTGATTGTGTGTCAGGATGCCTCACTGCTCCCAGCCCTTACTCACTGTGCACACTGTGGCTGAGACTGTCCCTTCCAGCTCCAGTAAACATCATCTTTCCTTCATTGGGTTTATACTTGTCATGATTAGAGGGCCAGGAGTAGGGTTCTGCTCTCAGCGCTGTGTGCCAAGTGTAGCTTGGAAACTTCGGGCCCTGAAATACCCCAGAGGCTTCTGGACATTTACTAGTCTCTGGTCAGTACTCAGTCCTCATCCTTCCTATCACATGAAGGCAGATGTTACTAGTATATTCAGTTCTGGTGGCAGCCCTGCTGCTTCTACCTGACCTTGGTCCCTAGCTCTGGGGCTTGTTGCATAGTACTTTCTCTAGAGGTAACACTTGAGTAGGGTGTTTTTTGATTCTGGGTTTTAAGCAGTTAGTAGGGGCACTCTTAGCCATCCTGTGATTTTTCTGTTACTGTTGATTCTTAGATGGTGGTCACAGATGTGTATAATCACCGGTTCCACAAAATTTTCCAAATGGATGAAGGTTTAAACCACATCATGCCCCGGGATGACATTTTCGTGTGAGTACTTAGCAGTTTCTGTTGCAGGATCAGCAGAAACATTCTAGGGGCTTTTCCCTTATTTGTATCTCTAGAATACAAGTGCTCATGTGGATTTGCCCCACCCCCTGGGTGCAAGAGATGGGTTAACATTTACTGGCATTGTACAGCTAGACTTTCTGATAACTCAGCATGTACACAGCCTTTTGTCAACAATTGTTGCCTATGAAGAAGGCCTATTTAGTGGTCCTACAGATGGTGCTACTGTCAAAGACACCCTTTCAAGTAGAGTCACTGCTGTGTGAGGGGCCATGAGAAGATGGTAGAAGGGGGAGCTCATCCTTTCTCTGCCACAGGCTTTGTGTTCTCAGGCAGGTACCATGATAGTACCATCTCCAGCAGAAATAACAAAACAACTGTTTCCAGCTTAAGCATTCTGCAAGCTCTGAGATCAGATGTTTTCATCTCTGTAGTAACATTACAGAGGTCACCTAGGTCCCTCCCAAGTGCTGCTTCATGGCTACTCCATGTAATTGTGTGTGTGTCCCTCACCCAGATGGAATAGGGTGAGATATGAACTTGCCTACTCCTCCCAGACAGCCATTGACTCTGGAAAACTGTGGAACACACCCATGCTGTCCTTCCCTCTTTACCTCTATCTTAGAAACTTGCCTCTGCTGAGAAAGGTTTTTAGGAGTTTGTTTTGATTTTCGTTTTTGACTGAGGAATACAGTACAGAAAGGAGACACCTCCTTCCCTTTACATCTTTGGGCCTTTGACTTATAGATCCCTCTAAATGGAGTAGTTCTTGGCACAGCCCAAATCTAGTTTTGTTTGCACTTGCATAGACGGAGACAGCAGAGAACTTACACTGTACCCAGGGCTAGGATATGGAAAAGACAGCTTTTGTAGCCATTTCTTTTTTTTTTTTTGAGTTGGAGTCTTTTTTTTTTTTTTTTAGTTAGAGTCTCACTCTGTTGCCCAGACTGGAGTGCAGTGGCTGTTCCCAGCTACCGCAACCTCGAACTGCTGGGCTCTGGCGATCCTTCCACCTCAGCCTTCCAAGTAGCCGGAATTACAGGCATGTGCTACCATGCCGAGCTGATTTTTTTTTTTTTTTTTTTTTTTTTTTTGAGGGAAGTCTCACTCTGTCACCCAGACTGGAGTGCAGTGGCCGCTTCCGGCCACCGCAGCCTCGACCTGCTGGGCTCCGGCGATCCTTCCGCCTCAGCCTTCCAAGTAGCCGGAATTACAGGCATGCGCTACCACGCCCGGCTGATTTTTTGATTTATTGTAGAGATGAGGTCTCGCTGCCCAGGTGGGTCTCGAACCCGCGGGCTCAGGCAATCCACTCACCTCAGCCTCCCAAAGGCGCGGGATTACAGGCTGAGCCACCGAGCCCGGCTCGAGCTGATTTTTTTATTTATTGTAGAGATGAGTTCTCGCTGCCCAGGCGGGTCTCAAACCCGTGGGCTCAGGCAATCCACTCACCTCAGCCTCCCAAAGGTGCAGGATTACAGGCCGAGCCACTGAGCCCGGCTGAGTTGGAGTCTTTTATATTTATTTTATTTAAAAGATATAGAGTACAAGAGTTAGACTCTTACTCTGACACGCAGGCTGGAGTGCAGTGACATGGTCATGGCCACTGTAGCCTTGACCTGCTGGGCTCATGTGATTTTTCTTCCAAGTAGCTGGAACTACAAGCATGTACCACCATACCTGGCTAATTTTTTATTTATTGTAGAGAAAGGGTCTTTCCAGTTCCCTAGGCTGGTCTCGAACCCCTGGGCTCGGGCAGTTCTTTCGCCTCCGCCTCCCAAAGTACTGAGATTACAGGCGTGAACCACTGTGCTCAGCTTCAAAGCCATTTCTAACCTCAAGCACTCAACACGGTCTCCGTCAGTTCTGGAATGAGTGTTTACACACACTGGAGCAGAGTATAGGAGCAGTACACTGTGGGGAGCCTGGCAGACTGCCACCAGCAAAGGAATTTTCAGAAGGCTTAAGAGCCAGCCAGTGGGAAACCAAATTCTTTTAAAGATGAATTGATAATTGTCTTATGAAAAAATTAGCATCTTATTTCTTTTTTTTTTTGAGTTGGAGTCTCACTCTGTTGCCCAGACTGGAGTGCAGTGGCTGCTGCCGGCCTCCGTAGCCTAGACCTGCTGGGCTCTGGTGATCCTTCCACCTCAGCCTTCCAAGTAGCTGGAACTACAGGTGCGCGCTACCACGCCCAGCTAATTTTTTGATTTATTGTAGAGATGAGGTCTTCCAAGTTGCCCAGGTGGGTCTCAAACCCGCGGGCTCAGGCAATCCACTCACCTCAGCCTCCCAAGGCGTGAGATTACAGACTGAGCCACCGAGCCCAGCTAGCATCTTATTTTTTATTTAATGTATTTATTTATTTTTGAGTAGGAGTCTCATCCTGTTACCCAGGTTGGAGTGTACTGGCATGCTCATGGCCACTGCAGTCTTGACCTGCTGGGCTCAGGTGATTCTTCCACCTCAGCCTTTCTTTACTTTTCTTTCTTTCTTTCTTTCTTTCTTTCTTTCTTTCTTTCTTTCTTTCTTTCTTTCTTTCTCTTCCTCTCTCTCTCTCTCTCTCTCTCTTTCTTTCCTTTTCTTTTCTTTTCTTTCTCTCTCACTCTCTGTCACCCAGACTAGAGGGGAGTGGCACACTCCTGGACACCACAGCCTTAACCTGCTGGGCTCAGGCAATCCTTCCGCCTCAGTCTTCCGAGTAGCTGGAATTACAGGCACGTGTCACCATGCCAGGATAATTTTTGCTTTATTGTAGAGAGGAGGTCTCACCAAGTTGCCCAGGCCGGTCTCGAACCTGTGGGCTCAAGTAGTCCTCTCGCCTTGGCCTCCCAAAGCAAAGTGCTGGGATTATAGTTGTGAGCCGCTATGCCTACCTCTCTTTTTTTTTATGAGTTGGAGTCTCACTCTGTCGCCCAGGCTGGAGTGCAGTGGCATGCCCACAACCACCACATCCTCAACTTGCTAGATTCAGGTAATCCTTCCACCTCAGCCTTTCAAGTAGCTGGAACTACAGGTATGCACCACCATACCCAGCTAAGTTTTTTTTGTTTTTTTTTTTTTATGCCCGGCTAATTTTTGATTAATTATAGAGATGCGGTCTTGCCAAGTTGCCCAGGCGGGTCTCGAACCCGTGGGCTCAGGCAATCCACTCACCTTGGCCTCCCAAAGTGCTGGGATTATAGGCTGAGCCACTGAGCCCGGCCCAGCTAATATTTTTGATTTATTGTAGAGACAAGGTCTCACCAAATTGCCCAGGCTGGTCTTGAACCCCTGGGCTCAGGCAATCCTCTCACTTTGGCCTCCCAAAGTGCTGGGATTACAGGCTTGAGCCACTGTGCCCGGCTGCGTCTTTTTTTTTTTTTTTTTTTTAGCATGGGCTAAGTTACTTAATTCTCACCACACACCCTGTAATGTGGGTAGTCCCATTATTATTCACTGAGTAAACAGACATAGAAGTTAGGTACTTATTACTGGGTCCCAGCAGCCAGAAAATGGTTTTTTTTTTTGAGTTGGAGTCTCACTCAGTCGCCCAGACTGGAGTGCAGTGGCCGCTCCCAGCCACCGCAACCTTGACCTGCTGGGCTCCGGCGGTCCTTCCGCCTCAGCCTTCCAAGTAGCTGGAACTACTGGCGCACGCTACCACGCCCGGCTAATTTTTTTGATTTATTGTAGAGATGAGGTCTCGCCAAGTTGTCCAGGTGAGACTCGAACCCGTGGGCTCTCAAAATGTGGAATTACAGGCTGAGCCACCGAGCCCAGCTCAAGGACTGGTTCTTAACCACTATACTGGGCCAAAGCCCTTACCCTACAGCTCACTTGAGACATTTTTGTGAGTTATTCTTAGAGATGCCTCCTTCATAAACTGCAGTTAGGACTATTTGGCATTTGGGGAGGGCTGTTTGTCCACACGTATTTAGTTTCAAAAATTGAATCAGTAAGTTTGTGTCTCCCCCTATAGGAAGAGGGAGAGACTACAGCCTGTTGCCAGCAATTTTGGTAACATCTGTTCCAGGATTAAATATCTATAAATCTCCTCAATCCCATGTATTCACTAAGTAAAACACAAAACACATTTTTCAAAATCATTGACTTGTATTTAGCAGTTTCTTTGGTTACCTATGATTTTAAAAAAATTAGATATTCTTTTACTTCAATGTTTTGAACAAAGATGACAATTCATTTTATAAATTTGCTTCCTACTTTGGGAAAAAAAAGAACCTTGGCTGATATTCTAAGTGTATATCCTTGTACAATATTTGGTTTCATTAAAGGGCCAGACACTGAGAATGATTTTTAAAAGTTGAACTCTTTGGTGACAAAGGATGAAATTGGTGGTCGCTCCCCACCGTGTGCCTGTGTGTCTGAAGTGATGTTCCAGATGACAGCCATCATGTGTGTTTAGTCCCAGTTGAAGAACCACAGAGTTTCAGGCCGTGGTTGGTGGAAGGAGCATTGTGGTTAGCCCTGTGTCCTGTGTTGTGTAGGTTTACATTGTGGTGGTGATGATCCTTGGAATTTCTGACCCAACCTCTAGAATCATCGTGGAAATGGTTTATTTACCTTTTTTACTCATGTGTGCTCTGTCCCAGTAACCACAGTTCTGGCCACCATGTAGCTGCAGCTGAGATCTCTGTTGTTCACAGAGCTTGCTGTTAAAGGTGCCCTTAGCCGGGCTCGGTGGCTCAGCCTGTAATCCTGCGCCTTTGGGAGGCTGAGGTGAGT
>NW_007062340.1:69030-73029 GCF_000164805.1 Carlito syrichta
AGAGGTTGCGGTGGCCAGGAGCGGCCACTGCACTCCAGTCTGGGCGACAGAGTGAGACTCCAACTCAAAAAAAATAAATAAATAAAATAAAGGTGCCCTTTTGTATGATTGATACAGGTACGAGGTCTGCAGCACTTCCATGGATGGCTCTGAATGTGTCACACTTCCAGTCTACTTCAGGGAGAGAAAGTCCAGGCCATCAAGTACTTCCTCTGGGGCAGTGCTCTACGGGCAGCCACTGCTGGTTTCTGTCCTCAAGCACAAGCTAACTCTCGAGTCTTTGTATCAGGCTGTTTGTGATCGCATCAGGTTGGTGGCAAGAATGTGATTTGTTTGTTATCTGAGATTAAGATAAGCCCTGTAGTAGTAGTGACAACCCCTGCAGAGTGGTTGTGTTGATCCCATATGCTCACATCTGTGAGAAATCACTTGTCCCAGCCTTTGGATTGGCCAGGGCAGGTACTATTTGCAGTAGGACATCTTAGGCACTATGACCCTGGGAGTTCAAGCCTCTGGTCCTTGGAATCATGTCAGTCACCTACATTAGGGAGGCTAGTGCTTTGATGGCATTTTGTATTTGAATACTATTTCTGAAGTATTCAACTATCATTCTAAATGGTAATTAGGATTATCAAGTGATAACTTAAAAAAGATGGTGTCACATGACATTCATAGAAGACTTGAAACAGACTCTCAGAGTCTTCATTGGCTTGATAGATTAGACATCTGATCTCTTGGGTTCTCAATTTCTTTTTTTTTTTGAAGGCAGGATTTATTGAGAGGACAGAAAAGCTAGAGTGAGAGGGGGGACCCGAGGGGGTTGCCAATTTCTTTTTTTTTAGTCAGAGTCTCACTGACTGGCTTGAGTACAGTGGCATGATCATGGCTTACTATAGGCTCCAACTCCTGGGCTTAAGTGATCCTCCTGTGTCAGCGTTCCAGTTAGCTGGGACTATAGGCATGCCATCAAACCTGGCTAATTTTTTTTTTTTTTAACTTTTAAAAGTTTTTGTAGAGACAAGTTCTCACTGTATTCAGGCTGGTCTCAAACTCCTGGGCTAAAGTGATCTTCTTGCTGGGATTACAGGCATGAGCCACTGTGCTCAGCCACATTCTCAATTTCTTAATGTTGAGTCATTACATAATTTTAAAGCACTTTTATTTACATAACTTGCTTTGTAAATAGCTGAATGTATAAATTATAAATGTATGAATTATAAATTATGAACTTCTTAGCGACATGGTAAATAGGTAAATGTTACAACTAACAATCTTTTTATTTTCTCTCTTTTTTTTAAGCCGCTACATAAAACAGCCTTTGCCTGATGAGTCTGGCAGCTCGCTCTTGGAGCCAGAGGCCTGCAATGGCTCCAAAACCAGCTGTGTAGGTGAGCATGCAACATACTATGGGGCCATGGGGCTGTGACTGACAAGATCCTCCTGATCTTCCTCTTCTTCCAGAGGTGTTATACACGTAGGAAAGGGAAGATCTGAGGCTGGTTAGAGGCTCTGCCTCCATCAGGCTCCTAGGTCTGTAATACTCTGTTCTGCCAGCTCCTGTTATCCAACTTTGGTACTTTGTGGAATCTTCTTAGATACCCGATGATGTAAGCTGTTTCACCTCAGCCACACTGAGCCTAGCTTAGTGGGACTGAGTGACTTGCCCAAGGTCACAAAGCAGAGTCAGGATTTGAATTTGCCAAGTAGATACTTACCTAGCCCATAATTGCATCTGTGACCTGACGTCTGTTGGCAGAGCTGGTGTTATCTTGGCCCTTATATACAACTGTGGTGCAGAGCCACCCAGCCTGACTGGTGAGCCTTCGGTCCCCAGGGAGGAAGACAGACATCCTGGCCAGCCAATCAGAAGGCAGAGTCAGACTCTCTTGGGCATTTCTTCCTCCCTTCCTCCTTCCCTCCCTCCATAGGTGGTGGCTGACTCTAGACAGCCTCTGCTATGGGAAGGAAGGAAGTCACAGTCTGAAAAGCAGTAGAAGCCAGGCTCGGTGGCTCAGCCTGTAATCCCAGCACTTTGGGAGGCTGAGGTGAGTAGATTGCCTGAGCCTGCAGGTTCGAGAACCGCCTGGGCAACTTGGCGAGACCTCATCTCTACAAATCAAAAAATTAGCCGGGCGTGGTAGCGCGCACCTGTAGTTCCAGCTACTTGGAAGGCTGAGGTGGAAGGATCGCCGGAGCCCAGCAGGTCGAGGCTGCGGTGGCTGGGAGTAGCCATTGCACTCCAGTCTGGGCAACAGAGTGAGACTTCAACTCAAAAAAAAAAAGAAAAGAAAAGCAGTAGAATTGGCTTGTTGCAGGAAACCCAGAGTCCTAACTATCCTCCTGTGGTTGGGTGCTGACAAGCCTGTCCCTGACCAAGGAGCTATGTCTAATCTGCATTGTGGTTGTCACTTTTTTTTGAAACTTAAGTGACTCAGTGACTTTATTCTTACAAAACTGTACATGTCCTACAGGTTAGTGCCATAATTCTTAACTGCAAATCCAAATGCCCAGGTTTCTTCAAGATAGTCCTGGAAAGTGGGAATTTACTTTAAAAATAATGACCACAAGTTCCTGTCGTCAGTGAGTGTTCCAAATTAGTTTTGGTATTTTAGGGATGAGTAGGTTTCTTTTTTTATTTTTTTTGAGTTGGAGTCTCACTCTGTTGCGCAGGCAGGAGTGCAGTGGCACACTCATGGTCACCCCAGTGTCAACCTGCTGGGCTCTGGCGATCCTTCTACTTCAGCCTTCCAAATAGCCAGAACTACAGGTGTGCGCTACCATGCCTGACTACATTTTTGATTTATTGTAGAGACGAGGTCTCGCCAACTTGTCCAGGCTGGTCTTGAACCCCTGAGCTCAAGCAATCCTCTTGCCTCAGCCTCTCAAAGTGCTGGGATACAAGTTTAAGCCACTGCACCTGGCCAGTATTACAATTTAATAAGATCACATCAGTAACAACACATTGTGAATGTTTGCTGTTGTTATAGCTAGCCCTGCCTCTTGGGGCACTCCCTCTGCCAGTTTTCAGTTTATTTTGGATCCTACAAGTGAGTCTTGGTGTATAGACTTCAGACCCGGGTTTAACCACAAAATTCTTGTAACTTCTGCTGCCATGGAGTGCTATTAGACTTGTGGCCACTGATCTTTAAGTCCCCTGCTGTTGCTTTCAGTGAGTTGGGTAGCTGCTTTCAGTGGACCCTGCCTTTTTTTCTCATCCTGTGATGCACACTTTATGGCATTTAATTCTGACTATATTGGCAGAAGGTTCCTGTGGTTGTGCAGGTAATTGGCAGCCAGTGGCATGGCTGAGGATACAGTTCTTGTAGTGTCAGGGTGCTGCTTGTTCCAAGTGGGGTTGAGGCAGTTTTTGGTCCTCTCTAAGAGGCAGTAGATAGGGCAGAATTTTCCTTCCCAGTCTAGGAGCGGGACAGGCTTACCTGTGTATATCCCTTTGCATTTACAAGGCATTCAAGATTCATGTGTGACCCTTACCACATCCTTGCAAGGGGCAGTGTTATTATCTCAGGAGTGAAGTGAATTGGGTAAGGGACCTCCATGAGAGATGGAGCTTATGGGGATTTAGCATATCTTCCTTTCCTCAGTGTCCATTTGCAATGATATTTCCTCAGTACATAAATCTCCTGTTTTTCATTTTAACTTTATTTTGTTAACTTTATTTTGTAAAGATGTGGTAGGCTGGGCATGGTGTTTCAAGCCTGTAATCCCAGCACTTTGGGAGGCCGAGGCAAGAAGATTGCCTGAGCTCAGGGGTTCAAGACCAGCCTGGGCAACTTAGTGAGACCTCGTCTCTACAATAAAAATAAATAAATAAATAAACCAGGTGTGGTAGCATGTGCCTGTAGTTCCAGCTATGTGGAAGACAGACAGAAGGATTACCTGAGCCCAGCAGGTCGAGGCTGTGGTGGCTGTGAGAGAGCCACTGCACTCCAACCTGTGTGACAGAGTGAGATTCCAACTCAAAAAAAAAAAAAAAAGATG
>NW_007062340.1:73477-80609 GCF_000164805.1 Carlito syrichta
AAAAGAAATCTACATGCAGGTGAAGTTTGGACCTCCAATTGGTCCTCCCTTTCCCTGGTTTAGGATTAGGTAACCCCCCTGTTACTTTTATATCACCTTTTGGAATGGTCTACATTTTGCTGGAATTACTTATATTTTACTTTCCCTTTAGATTGTGAACTCTGGAACCCAGCATGGGACCTGTACCTAAGAGACATTCACTAAACACTAGTTTTTATTTTGTTTTTGTTTTGAGTCGGAGTCTCACTCTGTTGCTCAGGCTGGAGTGCAGTGGCATGATTATGGCTCACCATAGCCTCAAGCTCCTAGGTTCAGGCGATTCTTCTACCTTAGCTTCCCCAGTATGGGACTACAGGTACACACCACCATGCCTGGCTAGAGTTTTGATATTTTGTAGAGGTGGAGTCTTGCTATGTTGCCCAAGCTGATCTTGAACTCCTGGGCTGCCTGGCTAGAGTTTTGATATTTTGTAGAGGTGGGGTCTTGCTATGTTGCCCAAGCTGATCTTGAACTCCTGGGCTCAAGCAATCCTTCTTCCTTGACTTCCTATACTACTGGAGCATTATAGGCATGAGACACTGCATCAGGCCAGTAAATACTACTTGAAGGAGCATTTATCATATTTTTTTATGGAGAAACAGGATACTTTTATTTAACATTTGTGTTCAAAGCGAGGTGCTAGCTGGGCTCGGTGGCTCAGCCTGTATTCCAAGCACTTTGCGAGGCTGAGGTAAGTGGATTGCCTGAGCCTGTGAGTTCGAGACCTCTTCTCTACAATAAATCAAAGAGATTAGCAGGGTGTGATAGCACACACCTGTAGTTTCAGCTACTTAGAAGGTTGAGGCGAAAGAATTGCCCGAGCCCAACAGGTTGATGCTGCAGTGGCCAGTAGTGGCTACTACACTCCAGTCTGGGTGACAGAGTGAGACTCCAACTCAAAAAAACCAAAAAAACAAAGCGAGGTGCTATGGCTCGCTCACGCCTGTAATCCCAGCACTTGGGAGGCGGAGGCGAGAGGATTGCATGACCCCAGGGGTTCGAGACTAGCCTGGGCAACTTGGCAAGATCTCGTCTCTACAATAAATCAAAAAATTAGCCAGGCATGGTGGCACTACTTGGAAGGAAGCTACATTCCAGATACTTGGAAAGCTGAGGAGGAAGGATCGCCTGAGCCCAGCAGGTCAAGGCTGCAATGGTCGTGAGAGTGCCACTGCACTCCAGCCTGGGTGACAGAAAGATTCTGACTCAAAAAAAAAAAATTGTGCCCGGGCTCGGTGGCTCAGCCTGTAATCCCACGCCTTGGGAGGCCGAGGTAAGTGAATTGCCTGAGCCTGTGGGTTCGAGACCCGCCTGGGCAACTTGGCAAGACCTCATCTCTACAATAAAAAAAAAATTTTAAAAACTAGCCGGGCGTGGTAGCACGCACCTGTAGTTCCAGCTACTTGGAAGGCTGAGGCGGAAGGATCGCCGGAGCCCAGCAGATCGAGGCTGCGGTGGCTGGGAGCGGACACTGAACTCCAGTCTGGGCGACTAAGTGAGACTCCAACTCAAAAAAAAAAAAAAAAAATTGTGTTTATTATAATCTTCGAAAATAAACTTTTAGATTGCATATCCTCCCACCCTATCTTCTTGAGTGTTGAGTATGTGTCTCATTTTAGTCCTTTTCTCTCTGTGGATATAATGATAAAGTCAAAAGAGTGAGACTGTGTGGTGTAGAATCCAATAAACAACCAAGTGGTGAGGGATCCAGGTAGGACTGACAGGATTGCTAAATCTCTTTGTGCCTGTGAGTGACTCATTTAACCTCTCTGAGCCTGCGTTACTTCATCATGGTCTAGCAGTGCCCACTATGCCTGTCTTGCAAGGTTGTGGTGAGGGTTACACATGAATTCAAGTACGTCATAAATGCAGAGGGATTGATGTAGTTTTACATACACAGTACAAAACTAGAAGGAAACACCACAGAAAGGTTTTTTTTTTTTTTTTTTGAGTTGGAGTCTCACTCTGTCACCCAGACTGGAGTGCAGTGGCCGCTCCCGGCCACCACAGCCTCGACCTGCTGGGCTCCGGCGATCCTTCTGCCTCAGCCTTCCAAGTAGCCAGAATTATAGGCATGCGCTACCATGCCCAGCTGATTTTTTGATTTATTGTAGAGATGAGGTCTCACCTGCCCAGGCGGGTCTCGAACCCGGGGGCTCAGGCAATCCACTCACCTCAGCCTCCCAAAACGCGGGATTACAGGCTGAGCCACTGAGCCCGGCTCACAGAAAGGTATTAAATAAAATTTTTAATGTTGAAATGGTGGCAGATTATATACATATTGTTTCATTTGTTGCCAGGAGAAGATGAGGAAGAAATGGAGCATCAGGAAGAAGGCAAAGAGCAGCTTTCAGAAACAGAAGGCAGTGGGGAAGATGAGCTGGGAAGTGACCCCAGTGAGACCACTCAAAAGAAGGTCAAAGGCCAGCCTCACCCAAAAAGGCTTTTTACCTTCAGTCTTGTGAACTCCTATGGGACAGCTGACATAAATTCACTTGCAGCTGATGGAAAACTACTTAAACTCAACTGTAAGCACTTCCTCTGAACTTTTAAGCTGGGCTTTGGGGATCTATCTTTGGGGATCTAATTGAAAATCCTTGTACTTCACACTCACTGCATTGTGCTTTCACAGTGTCTGTGTGGCTCCAGGAGTAGACCTGTGTCTGATCCTTGACTTGAAGCCTGCTAAAGACTGTTTCAGAGACCTCCCCCCTCATGCTTTTTTCCTGGACCTTGACCTCAGAGGGAAGGTGGTTTTCTTCCACTCTACAGGACCTTTGCTCTGGGTCGATAACACTTTCTATGGCCACCCTTGGTAGCAGCATTTCCTTAAACTTTTTCACTTATGGGAATAAATACATATTTCTTTTGTTCTATAAGAATACTCACAGCTGGGTACAGTGGCTGAAGCCTGTAAACCCAGCACTTTGGGAGGCTGAGGCAAGAGGATTGCCTGAGCCCAGGGGTTCGAGACCAGCCTGGGCAACTTGGTGAGACCTCGTCTCTACAATAAATCAAAAAATTAGCTGGCCATGGTGGCATGTGCCTGTAGTTCCAGCTACTTGAAAGGGTGAGGCAGAAGGATTGCCTGAACCCAGTAGGTTGAGACTGCAGTGGCCGTGAGTGTGCCACTGCACTTCAGCCTGGGCAACAGAGTGATACTCTTAACTCAAAAAAAAAAAAAAAAAAGAATACTCACAAAATGTGACCCATCCAGAGAATGCTCATGGGTTTTGTTGACTCTCCTTCACATGGAGGCTGTAATTGGACCTGCTGTACAGACAGGAAGAGGCAGCCATGAGGGGAGCGAGTCTGTGTGTGTGCTGTGTATGAAAAGCATGATTGGCCAGTTATGGTATCCTTGTGGGGGCAGAGGGTGAGAAGGGGAAGTCACAGAAGCATCTCATGTCTTTCAGCTCCCTTAGTTGGAGAAAAATGCAAAACTACCTAATTAACTAGCTGTCCTTTGCTTTTTTTCAATATTAATTTTTGAAAGAATATAACAGCTTTATTGAGATATTTTTGGATCTATGTCTGCAACTTTATCTTCTGCGTCTTCTTCCTCTCTAGTATAATGCTTTACAAATTCTAGTTACCTTCTCAAACTCTGTTCTTTGACTCCTGAACTCAATTTCCCCTCTTTCTCCCTTTTTCCCTCATGCTAAGGCCTGGAAACTGCCTGCAGGCAGTAAGCTGGGGTGATGTGGTAGGGGGAGCACTTTGCTTTCATCTCTCAGGGATCTCCTTCCTGCTCTATTGAATGTCTGAAAACAATTGTTTCATCTATTTTGTTAGGTTTTTTTTGTAGTTTAAGATGAGAGGATAAATCTTGCCCTGCTACTTCACCTTGACCTGTGCCCTTGGAGAATTCTACATAGGGTCTTTGGAGCTTACCTGGAGCACTAAGGAAATCTTTGCCAAAAGCTTTTTGGGGCTGGGGTTCAGAAGGGCTGGCCCAAGGCAGAGCATTGCTAATGTAGTGGCTGCTGTGTGAGCAGGTGTTGGCGGTGAAGCTTCAGTGTGACCTTTTTTATTCTTGTCACTTGCTGAGCCCCTCCTGTTGCTGGCCATTCCATAGTGAGTGATACTTTGGTCCTCCTCCTCAGCTCGATCCACACTCGCCATCGATTGGGACAGTGAGACTCGCAACCTTTACTATGATGAGCAGGAATCTGAGGTAGGACACTTGGGATTCTTGTTTTTTTTCTTTTTTTTTTTTTAATCAGAGTCTCACTCTGTTGCCCAGGCTGGAGTGCAGTGGCACGCTCTTGGTCATCACAGCCTCGACCTGCTGGGTTCAGGTGGTCCTTCTGCCTCAGCCTTCCTTGTAGCTGGAACTACACATGTGCGCCACCATGCCCAGCTAATTTTTTATTTATTTTAGAAACGAGGTCTCACTATGTTACTCAGGCTAATCTTGAACCCCTGAGATCAGGCAGTTCTCTTGCCTCTGCCTCCCAAAGTGCTGGAATTACAGACATGAGCCACCATGCCCTGTCCACTTGAGGCTCTTGGTCAGTGGTGTGTGCTGGTTTCTGCTCTGGACAAGTAATGGGATCACTGGCATCAGTTGGTCAGCAAGTTAACAAGTTATGTTTTAGACTGATAATGGGCGGGCACAGTGGCTCATACCTCTTATTCTAGCACTTTGAGAGGTTGAAGTGGAAGAATCACTTGAGCCCAGGAGTTCAAGACCAGCCTGAACAACATAGTGAGACCCTGTCTTGACAACAACAGCAAAATTAGCCAGGCATGGTGGTGCATGCCTGTAGTCCCAGCTACTCAGGAGGATGAGGCAAGAAGATCTCTTGAGCCTAGAAGTTCGAGACTGCAGTGAAATGTGATTGTGCCAATGCACTCCAATCTAGGCAACAGAGCAAGACTTTGTCTCTAAAAAAAAAAAAAAAGACAGAACGTAAAGTACTTTAAGATTTTGTCATTTTATGTTTAGAGGCTCCAGAAGCATAACATATTTCATGTGGGAGAGCATCTGTAGGCCTTTGTGTCTTGATCTGGTAAGATCTACTTCTCCAGCAGAACTCAGCTTTTTGTTTATCATAGGCCTATGAGAAGCATGTGAGCATGTTGCAGCCTCAGAAGAAGAAGAAGACAGCTGTAGCCCTGAGAGACTGCATTGAGCTCTTCACCACTATGGAGACTCTTGGGGAGCATGACCCTTGGTATGCAGCTCCTGACTTTGGACAGAGGCACCATGTGCCCCGAGACTCTGAGATCTGCTAGGGGCATCTATGCATACAAAAATCCTTTGTATTTGGATGTGCCACTTTTTTACGTGGCCAACCCCACAACATAGTCCTCTGTGTGAGCTGAGCTTTCGAACTAAGAAAGCCATCACTCTGTTTTGGAAGCAGTAGTGTGGAGTGCTGCCTGAGAGGATGGCAGCTGTTGTGGGGCTGCAACTGTGCCTTCATGTGTGAATGCCCAGGTAGCATGGCTGCCTGCCTCCTAAGCGGAGGTTCTTCTTTTCTTTTCAGGTACTGTCCCAACTGTAAGAAGCATCAACAGGCCACAAAGAAGTTTGACCTGTGGTCCTTGCCCAAGATCCTGGTGGTCCACCTCAAACGGTTCTCCTACAACAGATATTGGAGGGATAAGCTCGACACAGTAGTGGAATTCCCCATCAGGTGGGTCCCTATGACTTCAGTGTTAGGTAAATTAAAAAACAAGCAGGAAATCTGGGCACTGATTGGCTGAGTGGTTTGCCACCTAAAACTTCTGAGTCAGAATGTGTGTTGCTGGGCTCTGGGATGTCAGGCTTTAGCTCTAGTGACCACTGCTCTCCCTGTCCTCCCATCCTCAGGGAAAAAGCTATCCACCAGAAGCATTTTCTCTGACTCAGGGGGCTGCTGATCCTGGTTCCCTGGAGTTTTTCATGTCACCAGAATAGCCTGTTTTTTCCATCTGTGATCTGGTCACAGGGAGCCTGGCCTCTGCAGGGGCAGCACAATCATAGTGCTGCTTCTCACTAACAGGGCCAGGCAACCAGAGAGTAACCTGCCAGGGAGAATTGGGTTGTTATTGGGGGGCTGCAACTGGGGCTACAGACCTGCCACAGTCCTGTCACTGGATTAGGGGCTGAGATTGACTATACACATATCCTGTCAGTCCCATGGGTACAGACTAACTGAGACAGGAAAATAAGTCAGTAAGATAGGAACTTCACATAAAACGCAGATTTTTTTTTCTTTTCTGAAATTCTTATGCTTCAGAGAATGCATATTTTTAAATGCTTTCTGGGGAAATGGATAGATACATGAAGTATAGTATGTCAGTAGGAGACTCTAGGTGGTAAATAATATAGAAAATACGTATTTGTTATAAAATTGCTTTATCCTTTCTATATGTTTGTAATTTTTTTTTTGTTTTTTTGAGTTGGAGTCTTACGCTGTCGCCCAGACTGGAGTGCAGTGGCCGCTCCCAGCCACTGCAGCCTCAACCTGCTGGGGTCCGGCGATCCTTCCACCTCAGCCTTCCGAGTAGCTGGAATACAGGCACACGCTACCACGCCCGGCTGATTTTTTTTATTTATTGTAGAGATGAGGTCTCACCAAGTTGCCCAGGCATGTCGCGAACCTGCGGGCTCAGGCAATCCACTCACCTCGGCCTCCCAAAGCACGGGATTACAGGCTGAACCACCGAGCCCAGCTTGTAATTTTTTTTTTTGAGTTGAAGTCTCACTGCATTGCCCAGGCTGAAATGCAGTGGCACACACACTTACGGCCACCCCAGCATTGACCTGCTGGGCTCCAGTGGTCCTTCCACCTCAGCCTTCCAAGTAGCTGGAACTACAGGCGTGTGCTACCATGCCTGGCTAATTTTTTGGATTTTTTATAGAGACGAGGTCTCGCCAAGTTGCCTGGGATGGTCTCAAACCCGCAGGCTCAGGCAATCCACTCTCCTTGGCCTCCCAAAGTGCTGGGATTACAGGCTGAGCCACCAAGCCTGGCCTGAAATTTTTTTTTTTTTTTTAGTTGTAGTCTTACTCTCTATCACCCAAGCTGGAGCACAGTGGCACACTCACAGCTACCGCAGCCATGACCTGCTGGGCTTAGGCAAAATTTTTTTTTTTTGA
>NW_007062340.1:81035-90492 GCF_000164805.1 Carlito syrichta
GAGCCCAGGGGTTCCAGACCAGCCTGGGCAACTTGGTGAGACCTCATCTCTACAATAAATCACAAAAGACTAGCTGGGCGTGGTAGCACGCACCTGTAATGTCAGCTAATTGGAAAGCTGAGACGGAAGGCCTAAGCCCAGCAGGTCGAGGCTGCGGTAGCCATGAGCGTGCCACTGCACTCTAGCCTGGCTGACAAGAGTGAGACTCCAGCTCAAAAAACTAAAATAAAATATTGGGGGAGAAAAACCTTGTGGGTCTGTTTTAGTATTTACAGTTTATGGGACCGTTTGTAATTCTGTTAGTAACAGCCATTTCTGCATGGTTGCTCAAGCCCTCTGTCTGTCTCCAGACCTTCTCCGTACTATTTGGTCTGGTATTAGAGTTACCCAGGAGGCTTCTCCTATTCGTTCTCTGGCCTGAATATGTCAGTGGTCCGAACACAGACCCCAAGGTCCCTTTTATTGTGTTCTGTTTGTTTCTTCTCAAATAGTTTAGTGCCTTCCTGTGTTCTGGGCTTTTGCGCAATAAGGATTGTTGGGTTACTCTGACTTCTTTCTCTGAATTTAAGATCTATTTTTGTATTTTGTGCCCAGAGGTCTAAACATGTCCGAGTTTGTCTGTGACCTGTCAGCAAGGCCTTATGTGTACGACCTCATTGCTGTGTCCAATCATTATGGAGCCATGGGTGTTGGCCACTGTAAGTATTGGCATCTGCTTGTTTCTGAGATGTTGAAATGTGCCTAGCTTAGTCATCTCTCACCAGTCTTTCCCTGTGGACCAGGCACTTGCTGTACACAATTCCACAGGTCTCTGAGGCTTCAGACTCCTAACTGATTCCTTTCTGTCCTTTATTATTCTTTTTAGATTTTCATTTCTCTAATTCAGTAACTCCACCTCTGGGAATCTATCCTAAGGAAATAACTTGACATTAGGGAGAAGCTTTATGCACACAGATATTCACCTATTCATAACAGTGAAAAGTTAGTGACAGTATTGGTGACCAACAGTTGGCACTATTGTCCATCTCCTTGATGGAAGAATAGACAGCTATTTCAAAATAAAATTAGTAATAACTTGGGGAAATGCCCATGATATGTTAAGTGAAAACAGCTACATAAAATTGTATCATTACAGAAAGTTTTGCATTACAGAAGGTGTTAAATCAAAAAGCAGTGAAACTGACAGGGTGGCATGGGGCGGGGTGTGAGCCTGGAAGGAGAGACACTAGAATATTGCTTTTACTTTTTTCTCTTTGCTCTACTTTATTTTTCCAAAATTTCCATAATATATGGGTTTACTTTTTTTTTTTTGAGTTGGAGTCTCACTCTGTCACCCAGACTGGAGTACAGTGGCCGCTCCCGGCCACCGCAGCCTCGACCTGCTGGGCTCCAGCGATCCTTCCGCCGCAGCCTTCCAAGTAGCTGGAACTACAGGCGCGCGCTACCACGCCCGGCTAATTTTTGATTTATTGTGGAGATGAGGTCTCGCCAAGTTGCCCAGGCGGGTCTTGAACCCGTGGGCTCAGGCAATCCACTCACCTCAGCCTCCCAAAGGCGCAGGATTACAGGCTGAGCCACCGAGCCCAGCTGGGTTTACTTTTATAATGAAAAGACCTTGTACATTTTGTTACTTGTTTACAGAAGAGTGCTAGTGATGTAGATGTAGGGAGCCGGCTTTCCTCACCAATTCTCTACTGCGTCTACTTTGGGCCAACTGCCACTATATCCACTGCTAGGACCCCAAGAGATGACACCACGGGAGACATCGGTTTCATTTATACTTACAGTAGATTGCAGAACTTCTCTAAATCCTAGTTTTTTACCCCGCACCAGTAAAATTTTTCTTTTTGGGTTGGAGTCTCACTTTGTCGCCCAGGCTGGAGTGTAGTGGCACACTCATGGTCACTGCAGCCTTGACCTGCTGGACTCCGGCGATCCTTCTGCCTCAGCCTTTCAAGTAGCTGCAACAATAGGCCTGTGCCACCATGCCCAACTAATTTTGATTTATTGTAGAGACAAGGTCTTGCCAAGTTGTCCAGGCTGGCCTCGAACCCCTGGGCTCAGGTAATCCTCTCACCTCAGCCTCCCAAAGTGCTGGGATTATAGGTATGAGCCACTTCACCTGATAAGCTTTTTCCATTGGCCCAATAGTCTGCTCTCTTACCCCTCCATTCCTTTTTTTTTTTTGAGTCAAGGTTTCACTCTGTTGCCCAGGCTGGAGTACAGTGGCACAATCAAGCTCACCACAGCCCCCACCTCCTGGGCTCAAGCGATTCTTCTGCCTCAGCCACCTGAGTGACTAGGACTACAGGCACATGCCACCATACCCGACCAATTTTTAAATTTTTTGTCCTGACGAGATCTTTTTAGGTTGCCTAGGCTGGTCTCAAACTTATGGACTCTAGCTGTACTCCCACCTCGACCTCCCAAAGTGCTAGGATTACAGGTGTAAGCCACCACACCTGGCTTCCTCAGTTTGTATTATATTGCTGCCTGGCTCCAGATGGGTACTCAGTTTCTAGCCTTCATGTTCTACATTCCATGCCATCAGAAGAGGAAAAAAGGCACAACTTTTCTTTTCAGCAAAACTCCCATAGGCTCCCTCAACTCTTCTACATACATCTCATTGGCTATAACTTGGTCACATGGTTACATCTAGCTGCTGGAAAGGCTGGGAAATAAACATTGTACCTGGTTGAAAACTGGGCCCTGCCTGGGCACAGTGGCTCATGCCTATAATTCTAGCACTTTGGGAGGCCAAGGTGAGAGGATTACCTGAGCTTACAGGTTTGAGACCAGCCTGCATAACTTGGTAAGACCTCGTCTCTACAATAAATCAAAAAATTAGCTGGGCGTAGTGATGTGTGCCTGTAGTTCCAGCTACTTGGAAGGCTGAGGCGGAAGGATCACCTGAGCCCAGTAGGTCAAGGCTGTGGTGGCCATGAGTGTGCCACAACACTCCAGCCTGGGTGACAGACTGACACTCCAACTCAGGAAGGAAGGAAAGGAGGGAGGGAGGGAGGGAGGGAGGAAGGAGGAAGGTGGGGGGAGAGAGAGAGTGGGGAGAGAGAGAAAGAAAGAAAAAAATTGGGGCCCTGCTGAAGTGCTTGTTAGTCTGATCATGTCATATCTTGTAGTGCTCACTGTTCTGTAACTTGCTTTTTTCCTCTCAAATCAATCTGTTAATGCATACTGGTTGGATATATTCATTTTTAGTACACAAACATACCATTTAGGCAAGTTTCTCAGTCTCAGTTTTCTCATCCATGAGGTTAAGCTGGTTATATGAGGGTCCACATTGGGTCCACAGTTGGAACTCCAAGATAGAGAGCCACCATTGCTCCTATTACACCAAGCAGAGACTGTATGGTTAGACCCTAAGTACTTTCTCTGTTGCCTTTTCCTGTGTTCCTCACCACCACTTTGTGCACTTTGGTGCTATAGTAAGGAAACTGAGGCTGAAGTATTAAATAGCTTGCCCAAAGTCACATAGTAAGTTGAGACTAGAAACCTTATCTCTGATTATGTATTTCTGAGAGTTTGAGTGGAGCAGGAAGTGGGCATTGCTGCTGGTAATGCTGTTATAAACACATCCTGCTTGGATATATTAAAATAAAGACAGGAAGCACTGGCTGTGGGAAAAAGCTTGGACTATTGTAAGAAATTGTTACCCAATTACATTATTGACTCACAGTTGCAGAGAAAGATAAATTTAAGGCTGGTTCACATCCCAGCTCTGCAAACCCAAACATCCAGTGTTTCAGGATCATCCTGAAGGCTCCAGAGGCACTAAAGAGCATTCTGTTGATGGTAGTCGTCATCTGCCAGAATGCAGTGGGGGAGATTGACTTGGCATATTCTTTTGAGAGCTATAGTTTTGCTTAAATCTGAGCAATATTAGGGCCTTTTATGGGTTTCCTGACTCTGGGTTATTGCATGTAGCCATCCTAAAGATTGATACTGGATTAGTGTCCCAAAATTACAGTTTAAAGACTTGGTGCCCGACAGTTCCATTCTTACCATTTAGAACCTTTTTGTGAAGGAACAGATTAGAGGAACGTGAGCTGTCTTTTGGTTGTTAAGACACATGAGATACTGTGGCCTGGCACACAGTGGCTCACACCTATAATCTCAGCACTTTGGGAAACCGAGGGACTGAGGTGGGAGGATCACCTAGGGCCAGGAGTTCAAGAGCACCTCGGGTTATAATAAAAAACAAACAAACAAAAAACAGCCTAGGCAACATAGTGAGACCCAGTCTCTACAAAATAATAGTAATAATTATTATTATTAAAAAAGACAAACTGTAAATTAGTTTTAATTTCAGGGGTTTGTTTTTTTTTTTTGGTATTTATTTAGCACAAGCCTAATAAGCTAACCTAATAAGCAAGCATAGTAAATTAACTAGATTAATTCTCTGGTGACTGCTAGAGTCTAGAGTATTTTCTTTGTTTACTTGGCAGACACTGCATATGCGAAGAACAAATTGAACGGGAAATGGTATTACTTTGATGACAGCAATGTGTCCCTGGCCTCTGAGGATCAGATAGTGGTGAGTAGGCTTTGATACCTGGTTCTTTTTACCATAAGTAACATGGTATTCTCCCCTTCTCCCTTACTATGTGCACTGAGATGGGTTTATAATTTTATTAAAAAGCCGGGAAAGGCCTTTCTCAGGTTAGTTGGTTATTTCCTCATCTTGATGTGACAATGGGAGAGCTAGATGTGACAGAGTTAGCTGGCATTCCTTCAGGGACCCTTTGTAAATGAGAAGCTCAGGTTTCCCTGTCAGGTTTGCCTTTCCCTACTCCTCTGGCAGGAGCAGCACAAGCCATCCTTAGGTAGAAAGGCCTTCACAGTCTCCTCTATGTGGACGTATAGAGCAAGATGGCAGATCCTAAGGGTTTTAAATAGCAAGAAAAGATCTAGGGAGAATGGGTGATTTTTCCAGCCAGTGAATAGACTTTCCCTTTCTTATGTTTTAGACGAAAGCAGCCTACGTGCTATTTTACCAGCGCCGAGATGATGATGAGTTTTACGAGATGCCTTCACTCAGCAGTTTTCCCAGTTCCTCTGATGGAGGGACACGACTAGGCAACTCACAGCAGGGCTTGGGGGAGGATGAGGCATGCAGCATGGACACCAACTGATGCTGACTCTGCAACCTTGCCACCCTGCAGCATCAATGTAATCCCCCAGGATCTTTGACATTCTGCAAATTACTAGTGTTCAATCTAAAAAACAGATGAGGAAATTCCCTTTTATGAGCAGAAGGAAAAAAAAGATCCTGTTTGCTCAGAAGAATGATGTCAAGAGACTGAATTATTTCTTTTTAAACAGGTGGTGAGAAATTTCTGTAAAACCTATGAAGCTGAAAAGTGGGGTGGGTGGGGTGGGAGTGCACAATGGAGTATGTCTGATGCATTCCAAAGAATGGAGAGGGACACACTGTAACTGAGTATGGTGCAGCCATGAAGACCTGCCTGCGGAGCCACTCTGCACTCCTAGATTTTTGGTTCTGGTGCCTATATTGTTCCCTGCATTAGTCTGCTCACAGTAAATGGAGCCATAAGTAAACATGGTATTCTCCCCTTCTCCCTTGCTATGTGCACTGAGGTGGGTTTATAATTTTCTAAAAACTAGCCACCAAAGCCCATTCTGTTTGTCCTTTGAATCATCTTGGAATTTCCAGCTTTCTTCCCCCCAATGAAATGAAGATATTTAGTGGTGGCATTTCCTGCCCCTCAACTTCCTGTGGAACCTAGCAGTTGTTATGTCCCCCACTATCCTTGAATTGAAACAGTTGGCTACTGTGTGGCATGTTTATTAGGTATCACTTAAGTCAGTATAGCAAACTGCTGTGTACAAAAACAACTGTGTCCCATCCAGTTTCTCTCCATGTTGGCTTGAGAATGGGAACCTTTGTGGGAGTTGTCAGGCCTGGAAAGGGCTCCGGTTCATTTTGGGTAATACCCAAATACCCTCCAGCCCGAATTCTCACCCCTGCCACGACCTCTGCGCTCCCCCCCAATCCTTACAAGTTCAGATTGTCCCCTCACCTTCACCTGCAGTGAGGCCAAAGCTCTGTGGAAGGGGCCCCTAGCCTCCCCTCTCAACCACGTGGGTTGGAAGAACACTGTAGTCCAGGCTTTTTTGCCTGACCTTTAACCTAATCCGTGGGAGTTGGGACCGCCCATCTGAGGCACGCGCGGTGACCGTTGGCGGGGGCAGCAGTGTAGCGGTGCTGCTCAAGAGGATGCTCGGTGAGGATGTGACTTTGGGCCTCTCATCCAACGACTGCGGGTTGGCGGGGGAGGCGGGTAGGGTCGAGGGGCTGCCAGGGAGGGCCACAGTGGTGGTTTGGGCGGCAGGGGCGGGGCGGGGCAGGCTGGGAATCATGGGAAGCGGGGCGGGGCATCCGTTTAACACTGGCTGGAAAGCGCCCGGGGTGTGGGTCAACTCAAGAACATCAGGGGTTTGCAACCTTATCTATAACATCCTTGATTTGCTCTGTGAAGTTTCAGTGTTACATAAAGACATGGTCACTTTTAGGGGAAATGTCTGAAAAACTAAGAAGATGCAGAAAGGAGCTGACAGCAGCCATTGACCGGGCTTTTGAAGGAGTCATTCATTCCCAGGAGTGCACAGGCCAGCAGAGGCTTGAGCTGGACCCAGCACCGCTTTCCTTCTCGCTACCCATGCACAGGTTCCTCTGCAGAAGGCATCCATTGGCAGCCTGCTCCGCTGCTGCTCCTTTGGCTGCTGTCCCGTGTGCTCCTGAGAATGAGAACCCAGCCTTTGGACCAAACCATTTCCCAGTAGATGCAAAACTACATGCTTTATGCCCCCAAAGAAAACCTCTGACCAGCAAGGAAAATGTATTGAATTCCTCCGTTTTGGCACCTGAAAGACAGTTTTGGAGAGCTGCAGGAGATGGGGAAAACTGGAGAAAAAGTTTAAGGTGATTCCAATGTGATAACTTAATAGATACAATTAAGGGGATTCTTGTTTCTAAAAAAAAAAGTTGAAGATCTTACATTGAGTTTATAACAGTGCTTCTGCCTCCTCTTGGGAGCTCTACAACTATATTTGAGAAGTTCGTAGACATTCTGCAGAATCTTGCCAGAAAAGCGTAGTTATGTTTTAAGTATGTGTTCCAGTTAAGAGGCTGTTTGTCAATCCTGGATGTCAAACCAGTCATGGAAACCACTTTGCGGTACCCAAATGGGTAATAAATATTAAATAACATTTTTTATACTGCAGAAACAAAAATCTTAATTTTATTTTAACTCCTGTGTTTGAACCTGAACACTAGGGCTTTTTTTTTTTTTTTTTTTTTTGGGTTAGAGTCTCACTCTCGCCCAGACTGGAGTGCAGTGGCCGCTCCCAGCCACCACAGCCTCGACCTGCTGGGCTCCAGCAATCCTTCCGCCTCAGCCTTCCAAGTAGCTGGAACTACAGGTGCGCGCTACCACGCCCGGCTAATTTTTGATTTATTGTAGAGATGAGGTCTCGCCAAGTTGCCCTGGCGGGTCTCAAACCCACGGGCTCAGGCAATCCACTCACCTCAACCTCCTAAAGTGCGGGATTACAGGCTGAGCCACCGAGCCTGGCTTCACTGGGGTTTTTGATACCCGCTTTGTACGTATTGAAGAGAAACAGAATCAAAGGCTAGGCCTTGCTTCCTGGCTTCATCCTTGCTTCTGCTCCCTCCCTTATCCCAGAGCTTTTTGGAGTGTCCCCAGATGAAGGTCTCCCCTAGAACTTTTCTTCTCCCAAGTAACTTCAAACTGCCTAGTCTCAGGCACCCTGACTTGGAAAAGGGACAACCATATGGGATGAAACTTCAAAGCCCTGCCATCTTGGCTGCCCCATAGGCGGGGAATAAAGAGGCAAATTTAACTGGTTGAACTCCACAAATACTTATATTGGTATTCATGAACATTAATACAGTCTGTGATGCTTGTGAGTCATGATGATGCTATTAGTCCATTTTGTCAGTGATTTAGCAGTTTCTGATTGTCCTCTAATCACAGTATAATGACTTAAGGTCACCAGTAAATTTTTGTCTTTGAGCTTATCTAACACTGAGTTCCCCTCCAGTATTTTCTTGAAAGAACATCTAATTCCCCCTTTCTCCCCACCCACCTGGGGGCCACAGGAAAGATATGGAGAGAGATTTGAAAGTTGACTCAAACATGCTGCTCAACAGTTCTAGCCAAGAGGTCACAAAGGATCTGCTTGATGTGATTGGTGAGTACAGAAGGCTGGCCCATCCTCTCTTGGGGGATAGGCCCTTCACATGGGTCCCTGAGACAGCAAATGTCTTAAATTTTAAAAAACACTTTTAGCCAGGCGCAGCGGCTCATGTCTATAATCCCAGCACTTTGGGAGGCAGAGGCAAGAGAATTGCCTGAGCTTAGGAGTTTGAGACCAGCCTGTGCAACATGGTGAGACCTCTCTACAATAAATCAGAAAATCAGCTGGGCATGGTGGCACATGCCTGTGGTTCCAGCTACTTGGAAGACTGAGGAGGAAGGATCGCCTGAGCCCAGCAGGTTGAGGCTACAGTGGCTGTGATCATGCCACTGCACTCCAGCCTAGGTGACAGAGTAAGACTCTGACTCAAAATGGAAAAAAAAATAGCACTTTCACCAGGTGTAGCGGCTAATGCCTATAATCCCAATATTTTGAGAGGTGGAGGCGAGAGGCTTATCTGATCTCAGGGAGACAGAGGAGAGAGGATTATCTGAGCTCAGGGGTTCGAGACCAGCTTGAGCAACATGGCAAGATCTTGTCTCTACAATAAATAAGAAAATCATCCAGGCATGGTGGCACATGCCTGTGGTTCCAGCTTCTTGGAAGGATCACCTGAGCCCAGCAGGTCAGGGCTGCAGTGGCCTTGAGCGTGCCACTGCACTCTAGCCTGGGTGACAGAGAAAGACTCCAACTCAAAACAAAATAAAACAATAAAAAATTTAAAAACCACTTTTTTCCAGCCTGGGTACCACAGTGAAATTCTCTCAAAAAAATGTTTAAAATTAGCCTAGGTAACATAGCGATACCTTGTCTCTACAAAAAAAGTAAAATATTTGCCAGATACGGTGGCACATACCTGTAGTCCCAGCTACTCAGGAGGCTGAAGCTGAAGGATCGCCTGTACCTAGGTGGTTGAAGCTGTGGTGAGCCATGACCATGATACTGCACTCCAGTCTGGGTAACATAATTTTTTAAACTGGGCGTGGTGGCATGAATCTGTAGTTCAAACTACTCTGGAGGCCAAGGCAGAAGGATTACTTGAGTCCAGGAGTTTGTGACTGCAGTGTGCTATGATCACACCACTGCACTCTAGCTTGGGCAGCAGAGACTCCATTTCGAAAAAAAATATGAAAACCCATTGTCCTTTTTTTTTTTTTTTTTTTTTCACTCTGATGCCCAGACTGGAGTGCAGTGGCTG
>NW_007062340.1:90670-106980 GCF_000164805.1 Carlito syrichta
ATGCTTGTTTTGTTTTTTTTTTTTAGTTAGAGTCTCAATGTTGCCCAGGCTGGAGTGCAGTGGGATGTCATGGCCACTGCTGGGCCCAGGTGATCCTTCTGCCTCAGCCTTCCAAGTAGCTGGAAACACAGGCATGCACCACCATGCCCAGCTAATTGTTTGATTTATTGTAGAGACGAGGTCTCACCAAGTTGCCCTGGCTGGTCTCAAACCCTTGGACTCAAGCAATTCTCTTGCCTCCACCTCCCAAAGTACTGGGATTACAGGCACAAGCCACTGTGCCTGGCTAGCCACTGTTAATATAATTGAGTATACTTCCTGTCAGATATTTTTTTCTACAAATATATATATTCTGTGTGTGAACAGGTGCTTTGCTTTTTTATTATTTTTTGAGTTGGAGTCTTGCTCTGTTGCCCCAGCTGGAGTGCAATGGCATGATCACAGCTCACTGTAGCCTCGACCTCCTGGGCTCAAGCTATCCTTACGCCTCAGCCTCCCAAGTAACTGGGACTACAGGCACACACCACCACACCTGGCTAATTTTTGGATTTTGTATAGATCTGAGGTCTCACTATCTTGCTTAGGTTGGTCTTGAACTCCTGGGCTCAAGCAATCCTCCCACCTTGGCCTCCCAAATTGCTAGGATTACAGGCATGAGACATCACGCCTGGGATGTGCCCTGTTTTTAAGTAACTACAGAGTGGACAAACAGCTTCTAGTTAATGATTGCACAACCCTGGTTGCTGTCTGAAACTTTTGGCTCTGAAGGGTCTCTAGATTATGGAGGAGGAAAGGGAGGCTTGGTGAGAGCGGGGTACTCACCCTAGGCCACAGGTACAGGTACCCTGCCAGCCTGTAATTTCCATGGACTGAGTCTCTTCCAGTAGCACCTCTGCACCCCCATCTTCCTTGGCAGCATCAGCATCAGGAAGCATTTTTTCTTTTGAGACAGGGTCTTACTGGTTGCCCAAGCTGGTCTTGACCTCCTGGACTCAAACAATCCTCTTGTCTTTTGTAATCCCTGAGTAGAAGGGATTACAGGGACCATGCCACTGCACCTGGCTAGGCAGCATTTTGATTACTCTAAAGACCCCGTTTTTTTCACACTGTGTCTTATCATCCCTGCAGGCTAGGGAGTTCCCTGAGAGCCAGGACAAGCATGTGCATTTCCATATCCTCCCACTTAAACTTTCCTTGGGGACTGGCAGATAGGAGCTCAGTAAATTCTCAGACCTGAAAGGAGGGCACCAAGCCCACCATAATTTGGTACTCACTCTGGCAGCCTGCCTGCCCTGGGGCAGAAATGCTTGACTGCAGAATCCCTGAAGAGTGACTGCCCATTCATGGATTTTAACTTGTGCCTGAAATGTCTTCAGAAACCTTTCACTGGAATTGTAAAGCTGAATGTTCTTATTTTTAAGACCATACAAGCATCCGAACTATTGAAGAATTGGCTGGAAAACTGGAATTTGAAAACGAATTGAACCGTGTGTGCTGCCAAGATTCACTCTTCAAGGAGGAAGCCTGGGCCCTACTCATGGATGAGAGCCCTCAGAAGGCCTTGGATGCAGACCCTGGCAGTCTCAAGCAGGCTTTTGATGATCATAATATCGTTGAGACTGTTCTGAACTTGGAAGAGGACTACAGTTTGATGACCCCTTTTAAATACCAAATTGAATGAGGACAGTTGATTTTAGCTTTGGTTCTTCACAGCAGGAGGTTGCCCTGAAGGAGCCTGCGAGGAACAGTCACAGTGGTCATCAGGAGGCACATTTCTTAAGGGGTTGGCAGAACCTGAATTAGCATACCCTTTTAAACTCCCAGTTGTGTACCCTTTTGAGCTGAGAGCCTAGTTTTTTAATTCTGTTGCTTTGAAATGTTACCGACTTTTTTTTTTTTTTGGACTTATCTTGACACCTTAAATGTGTTTTTTTGGACTGATACGATATTCAATATACCCAGTACCCAAAGTTAAGGTGCAGGTTGTGGGCCTCTACTGTGTCTTTTGGTGTTCTTTACTATGGGCCCTTGAAAAAATACAGGGACTCCTGCTACCAGTGTGGGCTTTGTGTAGCCCCTGAGACAAGCTCATTCCAGGACAGCTCAGCCTACACAGAAGAATCAGGGTCAAGCTGGACCTTGGCCTGGGCCCTTTGGCACCCTTACACACTTTGGTTTTCTTGCATATTTGGCACACAGGGCTCTCTGTGCCTGCATGGACCCCATGCTTTCCCCGTGTCTAGATCTACCTCTTCTCAATCTCCCCACACCTGCCCTTGTCCAACTCTAAGGCCTCTACAGAGGCCTGCTGATTGAATCAGAGATCCCTGGCCCTCTCCTGATGGGATTTTCCCATGAGGCCTCCCTGCCACACAGGCCATCCTCCCCCCACAGTCACCTGGGCCCTCAGCTGAGCAGGAATTCAGAGGGAAAGGTAAGTATAGGTCCTGTTCTTACACCTTCTTAAGTGGGGAATGAAGAGGGAAAGGTAAGTATAGGTTCTGTTCTGCCACCTTCTTAAGTGTATCCATCCCACTTACAGGCCTGGAGACCCCAGTTCCCACGGCAGTGACCCTGCTAGGGCAAGACAGGGCAGGGAATGAAGAAGGGGTCAGTCCATTGCCCTTCTGAAGTCAGCATAGTAGCAAAAGCTGAGCATGTCTGGCTTTGGCCCCACCCTGGAAAGAAGAACATCATCAGAAATTATTTGGACAAATATTTCATAACCATAATGTTCTCTAAGGTACCCTAATAGGCTGTTGGGAAAGGTTTGCTGTCTCCCAGAAACTGAGTCTCAAGGAAATGCCCACCTCCTGAGTTAATAAGGGAGGGAGAAAGATGGGGGTGAGGAGGCTGGCACATGACTGGTTTTTTGTTTTGTTTTTAAAGACTAGTCAAATGCAGTAGTAAGAAGAGAGGAAAAGGGTAGAACAAGAAGTTCAATCTGTAACTGACTGTGAACAATTAATTGAGATAACTCACTACCTTTAGGCTAGTCAGTGCTGTTTTCAAGAACCAAAGGCTGAACTAAATTGCTGAGGACAAAGGTCTAACAACTGAGTGATTGCCCATCAGGCCATCTTTTAGGCTGGTGAATCTGGCATAGAGCAGCTGTAGGGCCACCAGCATGCCTTTACCACAGATGTAGTGATTCCTCTGGGCTCAAAAGCAGGGGGCACACACCTATTCCTTAGCAGAGCTCAGCCTAGCATCTGCTGATGCCCTAAGAATCATGGTGTGGTAGACCCTGACCACTAGGTCAGATGTGCCTCCCTGGTGGGCATGCACTGGTTCCCACCCAGTGTGACCATTGCCACTGCCATGCCTGGAGCAGGAGGGGAGGACAAAGCTAACCAGAAGCTCCTCCCAGGTCACCCACCATTCAGGCCCTGCAGGAGGTAGCACCCTCAATAAGAATTCACAGCCTGTGAGCCAGTTTCTTCTCCCTGAGCAAGAAGAATGGAAGCAAATGAAAAGAAATGCTCACATTTCCTGGGTTGCCCCCACTCAGGTGAAGAAGGCGCTATCTGGATGGAGAGATGGCAGGCTACTTGATATTTTATTTTATTTTTAAAATTTTTTTTGAGTTGGAGTCTCACTCTGTCGCCCAGACTGGGGTGCAGTGGCCGCTCCTGGCCACCGCAGCCTCAACCTGCTGGGCTCCGGCGATCCTTCCGCCTCAGCCTTCCGAGTAGCCGGAATTACAGGCGCGCACTACCACGCCCAGCTGATTTTTTGATTTATTGTAGAGATGAGGTCTCGCCAAGTCGCCCAGGCAGGTCACGAACCCGTGGGTTCAGACAATCCACTACCTCAGCCTCCCAAGGTGCAGGATTACAGGCTGAGCCACCAAGCCAGGCCAAAAAGAGGGTTTTATATGTTAGTTAGGTAAGGGAGGAGGTCGGGTTGTATGGCTATACATTTTTCTTTGGAATTTGCAAGGCTATAGTTAGCAAAACCAGATTTTCAAAGACTAAATTGTTTCTAGGATATACATGACAAGCAGGGGTTATAAACCGATAACTTCACAAAGAGGATAAGGGGGTAAGGTTATGAATCAATTACTACCTTGCACTTCCAGGAAAGCAGCTTGTGGCTATTTGGTTTTCTCCTGTCCCATGTCTAGCCAGTTTGGAGCTTGTAGGTTGATTTTTAAAAAGGAATAATGTTAACTGTTTTTAGCCCCTCTCTGCCACATTCCCCCTTTGATGCTCCACTCTTCATGGGTTAAAGAGCATCATCTTCAATTTGGTGCATTAACATTATGCGGGCTGCAGCTTTTCGTTCAACAACTGTTTCCACAAACTTAGAGATGGAGTTCATAATTACTAGGGCTATGCAAGGGAGAATAAGACAGAATCCCAACAATAGGATTACAGATCCAATAATGTACTTTTCCCAACATGTCCAATTTGTAGGGATTGACTCTGTCAGTCCTATAGCAAATAAAACAACAAATACAAAGGCTGACAAAGCGAAACAATGGTTTCTTAATAAGGTGTTGATTCTGTTGAGTGTCTATCAGCCAGCATCTGGTGTGTGGCTGAAGCAAGGCCAGTGAATCCTAGCCAGCCCTGGAGTGGTTGAGCAGGACTTGGGGAATCCGTTTCGGGTTTTCTGTTGGCCTTGGTGACTTTCCAGAGGGTCAGCTTAAGGGGAGCCAACGGATTTGTGGTGCACTCCCAGTACTGGGAGGCTTAGGCTTAACTCTGTTGTAATGGATCCAGGAAACTATTTCAGCTACTTTTACTGAAGTTAGGGTAGACAAAAGGACAGTTAATGGGCCCCTCCAGAGGGGTTTTAGAGGTTGTACATTCCATTCTTTTACCCATACCATATCACCTGGTTTACAAGAATGGGCATCGGTAGTTAAACTAATTGGTAGCTATTCTCTGACTTGGTACTGGATGACATTTAAGGCTGAAACTAAGACTTGTATTTGTTGTTTCAGAGTAAGATTTCCTAACTCCTTTAAGTCTCCCTGTAACAAGAGGGGGTGGCTGCCTGTAAAGGATTTCAAAAGGTGAGAAACATGTTTGTTTTATGGGGCTAGACCTTAACCTTAGAAGGACTATTGACAGAAGTTGGACCCAGCCTAAATGAGTTTCTTGGCATAACTTAGTTGTGATTTTAAGGTCTGGTTCATTCACTCCACCTTTCCCAGACTTTGTGGTCTATAGGCTGTATGGAGCTTCCATTTGATTTGCTGTCCTCTTGTCATTAACTGTACTACCTCAGCTACAAATGTCGGTCCATTGTCCAATCCTATAGTGATCGAGAGTCCAAACCGAGGAATGATTTAACAGGAGTTGGGTCATTTTGGTGGCTTTCTCTATCCTTGTGGGGAAGGCCTCAACCCATCCTGAGAAAGTACATACAAAAATATGGAGATATCTGTAGCCTTGGCAGTGCGGGAGTTCTGTAAATTCCACAGTAAGATCCTCAAAGGGTGCCCCACACACATATTGCACTCTGGGGGAGACTTTGGGTCCCTGCTCTGGGTTATTTTGAGCACAAATTATACATTGTTTACAGACTACCCATGCTATACTGGAGAGTAGGGGGACATAGAAGTACTTAGTGAGGGTGTTTTCAAGAGCAGTCCATCCGCTATGTGTCCCTTGGTGAAATTGCCTGACAAATGCTAGGGCCAATGATTATGGAATTGCTATTTGGCCATCTTGAAATTTCCACCATCCAGCTTGTAAGTAGTGTCCCATTTTGGTTTCAAACCATGTTTTCTCATTTGGCGTATAGCAAAGGCTCCAGTTTGTCAGCAGTCTAGGAAGCAGTGCCGTGGTTATTGCAGTCGTTTTGACAGTTTCTCTTTTTGCTGCAAGCTTTGCTTCTTGATCTGCTTTGCAATTTCCTTTGGCAATTATTGCATTTCCTTTCTGATGTCCTCTGCAATGTATGACTGCTACCGCCTTTGGTGCCCACACAATGTCTAGTAGCTCTAGAATTTCATTGCCATATTTTATGTCTTTTCCCCCTGAACTGATTAAACTTCTCTCCTTGTATAAGGCCCCATGCATATACAAGGTAATAAAAGCATACTTGGAGTCTGTATAGATATTAACACATAGCCCTGTAGCTAACTGGAGGGCTCGAGTAAGCGCAATGAGTTCTGCTTTCTGTGCTGAAGTTCCTATCAGCAGAGGTTTCGCCTTGACCATGGAGTTTAAAGTTACCACTGAATAGCCTGCAAAGCGCTCTCCCTCCTGTATGAAACTGCCCTCCTCCATGAAGTATTTGACTTCAGAGTCCCTGAGGGGCTGATCTGTTAAATCTGAATGGCTAGAGAACACTTAATTTATTATTTCAATGCAATCATGGTCTGGCTGTCCTGGCTCTGTAGGTAGTAAGGTTGCCGGGTTTAGGGTCTTTACCACCTCTAGGCAAATGCGTGGGTTTTCACAGAGCATTCCCTGATATTTGACCATTCGAGCATTGGTTAGTCAATATTGCCCCTTGTATTCCATTAAATTTATCACAGCATGAGGCATCCTGACAGTTAGGTTTTGTCCCATAGTCAGTTTGTCAGCTTCTGTTATCAGGACTGCCCTGGCTGCCAGGGCTTGTAAACAAAGCAGTCAGCCCTGAGTCACAGAATCTAGCTGTTTGGATAAATATGCCACTGGTCTATGCCATGACCCTAGCATTTGAGTCAAGACCCCTACTGCAGTGCCAACATGTTCATGCATATATAAAAAGAAAGGCTTAGTCACATCTGGGAGTCCCAGACCAGGTGCATTGGTGAGGGCTTGTTTAATTTGTTTAGAGGTCTGTTGCTGAGCCTTTTCCCATAGCAGAGGCTCCCATTCACCACCCTTTGTGGTTTCATAGAGGAGTTTTGCCATGATGGAGAAGGTAGGTGGTCCAATTCTACAGAACCTCGCAGCCCTCAAAAACTCCTGGATTTGATGCCGGGTAATTGGGACTGGTATTGAACACACTGCCTGTTCCCTTTCAGGGCCAAGTTGGCGCTGGTCTTGGGACAAATGAAAACCTAGATAACTAACTTTTTCCTGACATATTTGGACTTTTTTCTTTGAGACCTTGTAACCTGCCTTTCACAGGAGGGTGAAGAGTTATTGTCTCCCTTGCATACAATTTTCCCAGGTTGGTACTGCCAACAGTAAGTCATTTACATACTGGAGCAAGGTAAAGCCACACTGGTATGCTGGAAAAGCTTTTAAATCTGAGGCTAGTGCCCTACCGAAGATGGTTGGAGAATTCTTGAATCCTTGGGGCAGCCGGGTCCAAGTTAACTGTCCCTTGGTGCCATTTGTCGGGTCCTCCCATTGGAAAGCAAAGATCAGCTGACTTCTTGGGGCCAGGCGGATGCAGAAGAAAGCATTCTCAAGGTCCAAGCAGGTGAAGAAAACAGCCTCAGCAGGGATGAGACCCAGCAGTATATGTGGGTTTGGGACCACAGGGTGTAGAGTGACCGTGACTTGGTTACAGCTCGCAAATCTTGAACTGGCCAGTAGTCATCTGTAGAGCCACCATTCCTCTTCCTGGGGGACAGGAGGGTCATGATTTTAGCCTCTGGGCCTCTTAATCTCAGAGTTACGTGATTAGGAGAGTCAAAGGTTATCTGAGCTCGAAGCTTTCCCAGGAGGTCTCATCCCATTAAGGCTACGGGGCAATCTTGGAGATACAGGAACTCTTGTATGACCTCATGGCTGCCGACTGTACAGTGTCATGGCACTGTGAAGGGATGTCTGGCTTGACACCCAGTGACTCCCATAACATTAGCCTATTTTTGGGAGAAGGGACCTAGATGCTAGGTGATCATGGAGTGTTCAACTCCCATGTCGATCATGAAGTTCATACGTTGGTCCTCTACTGTCATGCTGACCGTAGGCTCCTAGGGATCTAAAGATAGTAGGGAGCCTGGTCTGGTCTATTCTTGTTGCAATCCTTCCATAGAGACCAGGCCCATAAAGCCATTAGGAGCTGGTGGGTCCTTTTGATAAGTGGAGCCTTGTGGGCCATTTTTCTATTGGGTTTCCTCATCAGCTGTTCGCTGGGGCATTCACCTTTCCAGTGACCTTCTTGATAACAATAGGCACACTGGTTTCTCCCTAACTTCATAGGAGGTGTGATGTTCCTTTTGTTGGTTGATAGATGGAGTTCAGGGGTCCCTGGGCAGGCTGAGGTTGTCCGGGCCTCGTTCTGGGAAACTGCTGACCTGGATGTCTGCTTCCCTGACTTCTGCCTCTGTTTCCTCCCAGTGGGTCTGTTATCTGGTACCCCACAATGGCAGTAGCAAGCATGGACGTTTTCTTTTTCTGCCTTCAGTCTGCTTCTTGTTGGGCCGCCTTATCTCAGTTAATGAAAACTTTAGTGGCAACTTCTAGCAACTGGCTAACATTCATTCCAGCAAAGCCCTCTAGTTTTTGTAGCTTATGTTGGATATTCCCCTGGGACTGTCTGACATAAGTTGTGTTTACCATATGCTGATTTTTGGTTGCCTCTGGATCAAAGTGGGTGTATAGCTGAAAGTCTTCAGAGTCTCTCAGAATTGGCTTGGGCTCTTGTCAGCTCCCTGGAACACCTCAGAGACCTTGCTCATATTTATGGCCTTTTTCCTTCCTTCTCTCATACCTCCTAGGAGGGCCTCCTGATATCTAATTCAAACATTTGCAACCCCTGGTTACTGTTGAGGTCCCACTGGGGGTCCTCCTCTGGGAACTGATTTTGGACATATGCCTGGGCATTAAGTGCTCCAACCGGGGCATGTTCCTCTAGCCATTTTATAACCCCCTGTGTAACTATATTGAATAGCATCAGGAGGAGTTGGCGGCAGTCTGCCCAGGTTGGCCTCTGGGTCTGGATAATCGACTGTATTAAGTCAATCATAGCCTTAGGCTTTTCTGTGAAGGATGGTGTATAATTTTTCCAATTCAGGAGGTCTGTGGTAGTGAAAAGTTGGTACACAAATGTACGTTACCCACCTTGGATCTGGCCTTTTTGATCATAATAAATAGGTCCCCTAGTCTCCCTCAGTGGCATCTGGAAGGCACCACGACATTCCCCTGATGTGAAGTCAGATATGCATTCTGGCAGCTGCTTTCTGGGTGGGGTGTGGGGAGTCAGAACAGGTGGTTTGGGTGTGTGACCTCTGATTGTTTAAGAGGCATACTGGGCTTCAGGGTGCATTGTGAGCTTCTAACAGTGGCTGATTCCATTGAAGCAGGTGGCAATGATGGGTAGACTGGAGAATAAGGTGGTGGGATTTCTGGTTCATAAGCCAACACTGGCTTGTCAGCCAACTCATCAGACTCCGATGGGCATTTGGACTGGGCTGTTTTGCAATTGTTTTCCCAGCAAGCTTTTAGCCAAGAGGGTGGTGCAAAGACTGCATCCTGCCAACAGTTGATGTAAGGGAATTGGTCTGGGTGACCTGGCTCTCCTACTATAATTCTATATACTCTCCTAATGATTTTTCTATCTAAGGATCTCTCTGGCAGTCATCCAACCCCGAAAGAGAGCCAATCTATTTCACATAATGTCCGGAGCTTTCTCTGAGACAGTTTGACACCATAACAATCTCGACAGAAACATGTAAAAGTTATTAAGCATACAAGCAAGGGGGTTATTCCTACTTTGGTTTCCACCCATTTCCTCCCCCTAACAGATGGCAGACACACACAAGTAAGGGAACGAGGGGTATGGGAAACAGTTGCTTCATCCTCCTCCAGCCGTACTCCTCGCAGAGATATTTCAGACACCTCTTAGCAATTAACAAGTTGGTATAAATCCCCAACCCAGACCAACCCTATGACAGGGTTGGGGCTGCCCTCAGCTGTGTGAGGTCATCACCAGCTTAGATCAGGATTCAACACTCACTTTGGCCCTTTGGTCAGGTCAGAACCCTTCTGCTGTCCATCGCATTCACACACAATCACAGCACATTCTCCAACCATCCACACTAATCCTAGTAGTCAACGGGTTCGTCTCAAGACAGTGTTTCCTTCCACTGCCTTTCAGTCCTTTCCTTCACAATGGAGACTACTAGCATTCTCTGGGAGCTGATCAAGCTCCCCTTCTGCCATCTACTGGCAGGTCTATGCAAAGGCCCCTGTTCTTACCCTTTCCCTTGGGTGGTGTTCCTCATGCCAGTTCCCACGCCTCTTTTGGGTCCCTGTTGTGCTCTCCAGATCCGAACCGCGGTGTGCCAGGAGGGGCCTCCCTCCTATGGTTCAAAAGGTCCACTATGCACCAGGCGAGATTGCCTCTCTCATTGCCCTGGAGGTAACACCTCGATGACAAAGGAGATGGAATGCACCGTCTACAAAGTCTCCCTTTCCCAGCCAATGCACCAAGAAATGTTGTGGGAAAACAGAGAGACCGTGACACGGAGGCTATCTTAGGAAGCAGCATTTTATTAGCACCAGTGACTCAGCGGGCTAATGCTCCAAGGCTGAGCAACCCGGAGAAAGAGGAGAAGGGTTTTATGTTAGTTTAGGTAAGGGAGGGGGTCAGGTTGTATAGCTATACATTTTTCTTTGGAATTTGCAAAGTTGTATTTAGCAAAACCAAATTTTCCAAGAACAAATTGTTTCTAGAATATATATGACAAGAGGGGTTGTAAACCAATAACTTCACAAAGAGAGGATGAGGGGGTAAGGTTGTGAATCAGTTACTATCTTGCACGTCCAGGTGAGCACCTTGCGGCTATTTGGTTTTCTTATGTCCCATGTCTAGCAGGTTTGGAGCTTGCAGGTTGATTTTAAAAGAGGAATAATTTAAACTGTTTTTAGCCCCTCTCTGCCACAAAGCTATTGATGTCAGTTTCTTAGTTTGACAGATGTACCACAGTTATGTAAGATGTTAACGTTGGAGAGACTGGATAAAGAGTTTATAGGAACTCACTATCTTTACAATTTTTCTGTAAATCTAAAATGATTCCAAAACTTAGAATTCACTTAACAAGGCCAGGCACAGTGGCTCATGCCTATAATCCTAGCATTTTGGGAGGCCGAGGTGAGAGGATTGCCTGAGCCCATGGGTTCGAGACCAGTCTGGGCAACTTGACGAGACCTCATCTCTACAATAAATAAAAAATTAGCCGGGCATTGTAGCACATGCCTGTAGTTCTGGTTACTTGGAAGGCTGAGGTGGAAGGATCGCCGGAGCCCAGAAGGTTGACGCTGGGGTGGCCATGAGCATGCCACCACACTCCAACCTGGGTGACAGAGTGAGACTCCAACTCAAAAAAAACCTTTTTTGTCACTTAATAAAGTGCAATTGCCTGGCATGACCTTTAGATAGTCCTCTCATCCACTCTCCTAAAATAAATAAATAAAGTACAATTGATTCCAAGTTTGTGAAACTATGTATATGAGCACACCTGCAAAAAACTATTATGGGGGGGCATAAGAGGTTATAGTCTTTTTTTTTCTCTCTCTGTATTTTCTAATTTATCCCTGCAGTGAACATGTATCACTTCTGTTAAAAAGACATTGAGCCAGGTACAGTGGCTCATGCCTATAATCCCAGCACTTTGTGGGGCAGAGGTGAGAGGATTGCCTGAGCTCAGGGGTTTGAGACCATTCTGGGCAACTTGTTGAGACCTCATCTCTACAATAAATCAAAAAATTAGCTGGGCGTGGCGGCACTCGCCTGTAATTCCACTTGGAAGGCTGAGGTGGAAAGATTGTCTGGGCCCAGCAGGTCAAGGCTGTGGTGGCTGTAAGCATACCACTGTGCTCCAGCCTGGGTGACAGTGAGACTCCAACTCAAAGAAGAAAAAGAAAGACATTGAAGTTATTTTAAAATCTTCATCTTCAACTAGCCATGGACATCCCTCATCAGGTACTTGCCCAGACTTGACCTTCACGATTTCTGTATACTGGGGTGGAATCCAGGGGTCACAATAGGCTTGGCAGGACCCTTGCAAGGGGCAGTTCTTCCCTGAGGGTGCTGGATCCTCAGGGGCTGGATTCTCTAGGTCTCAAGGAGTTGTTTTCCCGGAGATCAATTTACTGATCAGGGTCTAGCCTCTCTCCAGGTGGGACTTTGCAGAGGAAGTAGCTGCTTTGAATTAGGATCTAGTTCTTACTCTAGAAGACTTTGAAATGAGAGGAATTTTTTTTTTAGCTGAAGTGGAGATTGTGGCCCTTGGGAATGAGGGCCCAACCCAGAGGAGTTAGTAGGGGAGAAATGATTCAGGTTCTCCCTAACCAAAGAAACAGGTATATGTCTATTTAGGCAAAGACTTTATGTGAAAATTCAGTTTTAATGAACAGGTAATTCATCTTGGAATCCTTTAAGGAGGAACTTTTCCTCACTGTGGAAACACAACTGTTCAGTCAAGCAGGTGAGCCCTGAGCCTCTGGCTTGCTAGTCCCAGATTAGCTAAGGGTGGGTATGGGCCTCCTCATTTCCCTGTGACATGGTCTACTCCTGTCTCTGCATCTCTGGCCTTCCTGCCTTTGTCATCTGTGTCAGTGTGTGTTCACTTGCTCAAAACAGAGTTTGGGGAGTTAGTTGTTCTCCAGGGAGTTAGTTTGGAGGGGAATAGGAGTCCAGAATTTTAATAAAATTTCTTCAGGTGTGGGGTGGCTAGGATCAAAGCCTTCTCAGGGAGACTTGATAATTGACCTTGGTCATGTCTGAGAAACTTTATAAATAAATGTTCTACATCATTCAGTTCTCTCCCCCACAATTCATCTTGGCAAGCCAAACAATCATTGATTGAACTGTTTCCGTGGAAACACCAAACTGCAATTTGGATTACCAGAATCAAAATAGAAACAAGACAGTTTCAGAAATAAATAGGAGCTTTGGAACCTGCTAGTCACAAACTGTGAATTCAGGCCACGGCACAAGGCATATAAGTTGGACCCATCCAGTCTTATGATGGGTTCCACAGTACAGCTGCATCCCACCAGCATTTGTGCCAAAGCCACTAGAAGGCAGCTTTGTAAGCAGACTGGTAGGCTTTGTAACAATATTTAAGGCAGGAACTGGTCTGTAGAGAAGCTTAAGCAGAAGCCTGAGGAAGAAAGAAACAAAGGACAGGAACAAGGAAAGAGATGAGTAAATGATAGAGTGAAGGTCTAGCAGGGAGCAGAGTCACAGCCAAGGCCTAGGAACATAGCAGCAATTCTTTCTTTTTTTTTTTTAAGTTGGAGTCTCACTCTGTCACCCAGACTGGAGTGCAGTGGCCGCTCCCGGCCACTGCAGCCTTGACCTGCTGGGCTCTGGCGATCCTTCTGCCTCAGCCTTCCAAGTAGCCAGAACTACAGGCGCACGCTACCATGCCTGGCTAATTTTTTGATTTATCGTAGAGATGAGGTCTCGTCAAGTTGCCCAGGCAGGTCTCGAACCCGCAGGCTCAGGCAATCCACTCACCTCAGCCTCCCAAAGTGCTGGGATTACAGGCTGAGCCACTGAACCCAGCCTGCAGCAATTCTTTCAAGGGACAATTCAAGAGGCCAGGCTGCAGGCTGAAAATGGTGACCCTGTCCTCAGTTCTCGTCTAGATTAGTGTTTCCCACACTCCTAGACATCACTGCCTTCTAGCCACATGGATCTGGTTTTAGACTCTGAACTCTTGCCAGGTAAGTCCTGTGGTCACTTCTGTTAGCTTGCCTCTGCTGCTATGAGGATTAAGCCAGAACAATTGAGCACTGGGAGCTACCTTCTCAGATGACTCCAAAGGCATTAAGAGATCAGGAGGAAGGAAGCACACACCTGGGGGCTCATCTTCTTACCTTTTCACTCAGGAATGTGCTGATAGGGCAACAACACTATCCTGCCACTGGTGAAGTTGTGAACTGTCAACGTTCAAAGAAGATCAATGAAGAGAATTTGCAAAAGGAGTCTAATTTAGGCCAATCTCTTTTCTTTTTTTTTTTTGAGTTGGAGTCTCACTCTGTCACCCAGGCTGGAGTGCAGTGGCCGCTCCCGGCCACCACAGCCTCGACCTGCTGGGCTCCGGCGATCCTTCTGCCTCAGCCTTCTAAGGAGCCGGAATTACAGGCATGCGCTACCACGCCCGGCTGATTTTTTATTTATTGTAGAGATGAGGTCTCGCCGCCCAGGCGGGTCTCGCACCTGCGGGCTCAGGCAATCCACTCACCTCAGCCTCCCAAAGGCGCGGGATTACAGGCTGAGCCACGGAGCCCGGTCCAATCTCCTTTCTAAAATGGCCAGGCCAGGGGCTCATCTAGTACCAGAGTGGTACTTCTGACTGAGCCACAAGATGTTTAATATAGCAGCAAAGACCAGTGAGTCATGCAAACAAGGGGAGGCCTTGAGAATCCAGTATACCTGATTGTAGATGATTACTAAAAAAGCTCTGTCATCCCAAGACAATCTGAGGCCCTAGCAATTTGCTTTTTCTTTGGAGAACATTAATATTTTAGGTTCTAGCTAAATATTTACAGAGGGAACAAAGTTTTACTCAGGAAATCTATTTGACGATGGATCCCAGCCATAGTGAGGAAGTACTCTGTTCTAGGCTGTCTGAAAATGGCTGATTTAATTAAGAGTTTTGACCTGAATGAAACAGCCTATATAAAATTAATATCATATCATGGAGTAAAAGCTGCAGCTATGTTTTAGAAATTACAAATATGGCCAGGTGCTAACTCACACCTGTAATCCCAGCAATTTAGGGGGAGGTGGGAGGATGGCTTGAGCCTAGGAGTTGTTTTTTGTTTTGTTTTGTTTTTGAGTTGGAGTCTCATCTGTCTCCCAGGCTGGAGTGCAGAGGCACACTCATGGCCACCCCAGAGTCAACCTGTTGGGCTCTGGCGATACTTCCGCCTCAGCCTTTCAAGTAGCTGGAACTACAGGCATGCGCTACCTGCCTAGCTAATTTTTTTTATTGTAGAGACAAGGTCTTGCCAAGTTGTCGGGACTGGTCTCAAACTTGCCAGCTCAGGCAATCCACTCGCCTCAGTCTCCCAAAGTGCTGGGATTATAGGCTGAGCCACCAAACCCAGCTTAGAGTTTAAGACCAGTCTAAGTAACATAGTGAGATCTCATCTCTACAAAAAAATTTTAATAATTAAGGTGTGATGGTGCATGCCTGTAGTCCCAGCTACTCAGGAGGCTAAGGCCTGAGCCCAGGAAGTTGAAGCTGGGGTGAACCATGATTGTGTCTAATCGACAGAGTGAAACCCCAACTAAAAAGAAAAAAAAAAAAGAAATTAAGGAATATGTTGCTTCCAAGTTTACTTACAATTAACCTCATACCCTGACCCCTGGTGGAAGGGAAGCTGCCCTGCAAAGCCAATCAACATAAGACTGCTTGAGGAGACAAGAAGCCATTCAAAGACAAGCTGTTTCAATCTCTAGGGACCTTATCTCCTACCATATTTTCTTCCTGGACTACCTCCATAATGGCTCAGGACTGGAAGTTAGTCCCTGATGGTCAGGGTTATTGTTGTATGGACAGCATCTATGAGAAAAACTGAGAATGATTTCAGATCTTTTCTGGGTTTGCTTTTTTTTTTTTGAGTAGGAGTCTCACTCTGTCGCCCAGTCTGCAGTGCAGTGACATGCTCACGGCCACTGCAGCCTCGAACTGCTGGGCTCAAGCAATCCTTCAGCCTCAGCCTTCCAAGTAGCTGGAACCATAGGTGTGAACCACAATGCTGGGCTGATTTATTTGTTGTAGAGACAAGATCTTGCCATGTTGCTCAGGCTCATCTCGAACCCCTGAGCTCAGGCAATCCTCTCGTCTCCACCTCCCAAAGTGCTGGGATTATAGGTGTGAGTCACTGCACCAGGCCTTTTTCAGGTTTTGTACTTTGGCTGACCCAAACTCCTACCCAGGCCCAGAGCACCAGTGTCCTCTGCCACTCACAGGATGCCAGAAAGACAGTCTCAACTTCCCCCAATGATGTCATCAACCAGTCAACACCCCCATCCCTCTGCCCACCAGGTTCCCTTTAAAAACGTTATCCTCTGAATCTTCCAGGAGGTGGATTTGAATGATTTCTCCCACCCTTCTCACTTAGCTGGTTTATGATACCAAACTCTTTCTCCATTGTAATGGCTGCATTAGTTTTGTTTTTTCTGGGCAGTGGGTATAAGAACACGATTTGGCTATAACATAAGGCCTGGCATAAAAAATGTTCAGAACTACTGTAGGAAGTAATTATCTTTTTGAGGGCAGAGTAACTTGTTTTCCAGGAACTTTGGGTAAAATAGAAGTTGCTGGGAGTCGGACTTGGTGGCTCAGTCTGTAATCCCGCGCCTTTGGGAGGCTGAGGTGAGTGGATTGCCTGAGCCCGCAGGTTCGAGACCCGCCTGGGCAGCGAGACCTCATCTCTACAATAAAT
>NW_007062340.1:107006-115040 GCF_000164805.1 Carlito syrichta
AATCAAAAAATCAGCCGGGCGTGGTAGCGCATGCCTGTAATTCCGGCTACTTGGAAAGCTGAGGCGGAAGGATCGCCGGAGCCCCGCAGGTCGAGGCTGCAGTGGCACTGCACTCCAGTCTGGGTGACAGAGTGAGACTCCAACTCAAAAAAAAAAAAAGAAGTTGCTGGGAACCCCTCATCAGGAGCCCTTTGGAGCTTCTAAGGCAAAATACAAAAAAGGGAAGTGGCAAAGGGATGCTATAGAGAGACCCCTCTTTCAGGACAAGGCTTCAAAGAGTGGTTTGAATGGTATGAATGCAGTCCTTGCCCTCAATAACTATTTATCAAGTTACATCAGAATCTCCTGGGTGCTGGGGACACAGCAGAGACAAGGCAGATGCTGCTATTGCTTCTGGAGTTTGTATTCCACCAAGCAAGACAGGTGAAACACAATACAAATTAATACATAATTTAAAATGGAGCAGTATAAGAAAATGAAAACAGGGCAAGGCAATGAGTGGTAAGTAGGGTGAGTAGGGAAGTCAAGAAAGGTCTCTCTGTAGGTGACATTTAAATTGAGACTTGAATGTCAAGACAATTAGGCGTAATCAGCTTCATTTCCATTATTGAGCTGTAGCTGGAGTTGTGTGAGAGGGAGGAGCCCATAGGTAGTTTTCTGAGCCCTAGGCCACAGACCTCCCACCATATCCGCCCCTGTGTAGCCACATTCAGCTCCAGGAGCATCTAAAGGCATCTGAAGAGCCAAATACATTATACGCTCAAGGGGCATGCCTGGGCTGTGTCATGCTTACCAAATATGGCAGGAACACAGAAGTTAATTTTAAAAAAAGCTTTAAGAATAAATTAAGAAACTGAATACTCTTTCTTGATGCTCACTAGAGACAGGCATTGTTAATTTTAACTAACCCAGCCTTGTTAGGAGGTAAGTTTACTGTTCATTCTACAAAAACACCTAACTCAAGGAACACTGAGTCACTCTGATCTTGACTTCATTACACAAAATGAAATACTTCTGAGTAAATACAGAATTTCTTAACTCATAGCAGAATCAAAGAACTAAGGGTCCTGGCTTGGGCATTGCAAAGTTGGATAGACCTTTCCAATAAGAAGGCCATAGTTATAAATACTGATGGAGTTCTCTCAATAATTTGAATTAAAATGACTAAATATTAAACTGTTCAATAAAGGATTTCTAGATACAGATCCCTCTGCTCAGCAGTTATCATGAAGCTTGTAGGCCAGAGGGATCTGTATCTAGAAATCCTTTATTACTCTAAGTTGAACAGTTTAATATTTAGTCATTTTAATTCAAATTGTTAAATTCAAATTATTATAATCAGTTTGGGAATGGTTGGAAGAAATCCATTGTGTGGCTGGGCTACTTCCTCCCATACCTTCCTTGCACAATCAATGAAACCCAGCAGGAAAGGCAGTGGAGGTCGGCAGAAGGCAGAGTGAGAAGCTATCCACCCAGTGAGACGCACAGTAAGAGGAGAGACAAGGGCAGCCTAAAGCATAGCCCATACCTAAACCTCCCTGGCCTCAAAGAGAGCTGCTGTGATTGCCTGTGGCCCCCAGCTCCAGGCCACAGGAAGCCCTTGGTCTGGAAATGAGAGTGAGAGAGTCTTAGACTGGTATCTGGCACTCCTGCCAAAGGTACCACAGGCAAATTCAACTCCTCTAGACTTTTATGGGACACATATCCCTGAAAGTAAAGAATGTAAAAAATAAAAAATCAAGAATCATTGCTTTATACAGTGGTTCACTCAGTGGTACCAATGTCATTAACTGTACTGGCTTGGAAATGGGCAAATTCTGGAAACCATCCATTCCATGAGGATTTTCTCTTTCATACAATACAGGAAAAGAAAAACAAAAACCAGTTTGAATGGGGTGTTATTTAGTCAAAATCATCTTGTGAGAGCATTAGAGACTAAAAAGATATGTATTCTATCCGTTCAAGTTCTTAAGTCAACTTAAGAAATTAAATTGGGAAGTCAGTTTTATAAACTTGAAAGAAAAGCATATATGTTTTTAAATGTTTTATCTTTATTTTTAATTACAAAGCAAATACATATGTGCTACAAAAATTTTAAAACTTCAGCAAGATATAAATGGAAAGCCAAAGTCTCATATAAGCCCACTGCTCTTCAGAAATAATATAAGACCTACAGACACTATCATTAGTTTTAAAAGAGTTAAAAAAACAGAACAGGGGGGAAAACAGCCAGGAAGAAAAATAGGTTATGAACTGTGGTGCTCTGGGCATTTGTTAGTGCATGGCACCTATCTCATTGGCAGCTTTAACGCTCTTTTTCTGTTCACAAGAAGACTTACATAGTGTGTCCTGTACTATGTATGCTGATCAAAAAAATGCAAATGTTCTGGCAGCTTAAGTGGATAAAAATAAGAAAGAAAAAAAAATCCTGAGGCTCAGATTAGTCATGTGTAAAGAATGTTTTGAAGACAAAAAATGTTGTTTGGGAGTGCTACCACAGCAACAGTTTTCTGAGAGCCCATCCATATTCAGTATTCCATAAGAAAGCCTGCCACCCTTTCACTGAATACAGCCACCCTCCTCTCAATGCCCCACAATCAGACTGCTGCCCCAGCTCTCATCATCACTGTCTTCACACATTTCATTCCAATACATAAAGATGCACTTTTATTCCTTATCCTCCTTGCCATGGGCAGCATCTGGTACCCAGAGCACTGGACCTGTCCTGCCCCTGTCCCCCACTGACCCAACCCCAGCAGGGCCTCTCTGACCTTGAGGATCCCTGGCAGGCTTCAGGGACTTTCTGATGTTGGCCAGTCCAAGTGTTCTACAATTTGTCTTTCTAGCAAAGACCAAAAAGCCATCAGCTGAAGTCATTGTGGGCTGATTAGAAGCCATCGTCGCTACTATCAAAACCCAGGTCATAGAGCAAATTCTTTCCTAGCTCCTTGCATAGAGTAGGCTCTGAACTTCCAAAATTGAGGTCACTGAACCAGCTCATCTGGTGATCTCCCTGGGAGGAACTGCTGGAAAGTAGGCTCCTATCTTGGGAAGTGCACCCGCTGAGCTGCAAGAGCCTCTCTTGCGCTGCCCTTGTTGTCTTACTGGACCTGACTTTTCCTCCCAGAACAGGGCAGATTGACTTTATGGGGCTCCTGGGGCCCTGCAGATGCAGGGGCTGAGCAAAGAGTTCCTGCTGCCCCAGGGGCATCCTTTGTGGGCCAGAAACAGGAGGCTGAGGACTCTGATATTTAGAATTGAAAGCACAGGTTTTGCTTGGGATTTGTTCTTGCTTCTTGGCTCGGAGCCTGCCTCTGTGGGATTTCCTGGGCTGCTGTTTGTTGTCTTTTCTCCTTCTTTCTATAGTCTTGCCTTTTTGTTTAGTCACCAACTGTTCACATGGGTCAGACAAAAACATACTTTTGGCTTGATATTTTTGGCAGGAATTCTGAATGTTGTTGTTTAAGTTCAGGGATATGAGCTGTGAGGTTCCTTGGGAAACCAGGTCCCTGTCACCAGGAACTTTGTGGCCTGGAATGCTGGAGCCATGGTACTTGGGACCTGTTTTAGTAGTATCCCAATTACAGTTAGTCTGCACCGCTTTGTTCTTTGCATGCCCATTTCCTTTACGGGGCCCAACTGCAGGTAATACAGTCTCTTTTCGGAAAGCATCACTCTTTGTTTCTTCATCCCAGACACAAAACTCTCCAGACTGCAGGGAGTCCATACTAGGATTCCATGCAGCAGGGAGGGCCTGGCCCTGCCATATAATTGGTTCCTCAGAGGTGTCGTTTTTCTGCCTGGTGGAACTGAGGTTCTGGACCAGAAGTGGTGATGTCTGAGAAGTACTGTCTTTCATATGCCCAAATACTTGAGGCATTGAGATAAATCTCTTCAGCTCTGCTAGGACACTGGGTACATTTAGCTGGCCTAGCTGCTCACATAGCTGCTGGAAGTCCTTACTCTGCTGGGCAACTAAAACTTCAAGGTGCTTAAGGTTGGACTTCATTTCCATAAATTCTGCTTCTCTCTGGGGAGAGGCAGTGAGAAAAAGGAAAGTGATGGACAGTACAAGTCAAAACACACAATAAAATGTGAGAACTGATCAATAGATGTGCCAACAGAATGAAGACTTGCCCCTTATAGGGCATCTCACAGGACAAGCATGACTACACTATGGTGCTGGGTCCCTGGAGCCCACATCATGCCAGGGAAACTTGGGAAAGAAAGTTAGCTTATACCCTGGCCCATTACCAAGGGGTCTGTGTTGGCTGCTTGATCTTGGCTGAAAATTTGCAGCTTTAAAGGTATCTCTTTGGGTCTAGTGACAAAAGCAAAAAAATACTTGAGGAAAAAGTTTACAGAAAGGCATTTATACTTACAGTTTCAAATCTCTTCTGCATCTCAAGGACGGCCTGCTCCATGTTGCCTTTGTCCTGCACTGCCTCAAACACCAGGTCATTCTGGGCTTGTACAGTCTCTTGCACTAAAAACAAAACGACAATTCACCTCATAAAGACTATGGTATGCCCCCACGTGCCCAGACCACAGTGGCAAAAAGAGAGAAGCTGGACACCTGGTCTTCTCTGCTAGCACCCAGAACTCTGTCCTTACAAACCAGAGTGATTCCTCCAGTCTCTTCTTTTCTCCCTCCCTGAGAAGATCCTGGTCAGGGCAAACTCAGCCTCATCATCGGCTGGGGATCCTGAGAATCTGCTACTCAAATGACAGCACCAATCTCCTCTGTGGCTTTCATTCGTGGCCCTGTCATCAGAGTGATCTTTGCAGAATGTTGACATCATTATGTCCCCTCTGAAACCCTCACTAAAACTTTCAATGGTACCCCACTGGCCACTGACCCAAATCTAAATATTTAAATTGGTAACAAGACCTGGGCTCACTTCCCTTTACCTGCTTATCTTTTCTTATTTTTTTTTTTTGTATTTTTTTTGTTTTTTTTTGAGTTGGGGTCTCACTCGGTCGCTCAGACTGGAGTGCAGTGGCCGCTCCCGGCCACCGCAGCCTCGTCTGCTGGGCTCCGGCGATCCTTTCGCCTCAGCCTTCCAAGTAGCTGGAACTACAGGCATGTGCTACCACGCCCGGCTGATTTTTTGATTTATTGTAGAGATGAGGTATTGCTGCCCAGGCGGGTTTCGAACCTGCGGGCTCAGGCAATCCGCTCACCTCAGCCTCCCAAAGGCGCGGGATTACAGGCAGAGCCACTGAGCCCAGCTTCTTTTTATTTTTTTGAGTCAGTCTCACTCTGTCACCCAGGCTGGAGTTCAGTTACATGCTCCTGGCCACTGCAGCCTTGACCTGCTGGGCTCAGGTGATCCTTTCATCTCAGCTTCCAAGTAGCTGGAACTACAGGTGAGCGCCATGCCCAGCTAATTTTTTGATTTATTGTAGAGACGAGGTCTCACCAAGTTGCCCAGGCTGGTCTCAAGCCCCTGGACTCAGGCAATCCTCTCACCTTGGCCTCCCAAACTGCTGGGATTACAGGCTTGAGTCACCACGCCTGGCTTTTTACCTACTTATCTTCCTCCATGTCTCTGGGCTTTGTTTTCTCTCGTACCATTGGCCTTTGTGCAAGCTGTTCCCTCAGCTTGAAGTACTACTGCTTCTATCCCTGTCATCCCACCCTTCTCCTGAATCACCATATTAGACTAATTTCTGCTCTCTCAGCAGTCACCTCTTCAGAAAATATCATTTCCTACCCAGCTTGGGTATGCCTTTTCTCTGCTGGTAGCACCATATGTGTGTCCTACCATCACTTATTGTCCTCCACTTATTTATGCCCTGTTTGATCTTGGACCTCAATGGACCTGGGGACCTTGGCACTAACTAAATCAAGACTGATATTAATTTCTCTGTTTTGCACAAGAAGATTCTATACACACACACAAAACATACATTTATTTAATGACACATTATGTTGTAACTAATTACTGTCATCTCCTTGCTAGACTACAGGTCATGTAAAGTTGCACTTACATTCATTCAACAAATGTCTAATGAGCATATTATATGTGCCAGGTGGTATGGATATAACAGCTATCAAGACAGAAAAATCCCTCTTGAAATTACAATCTTATCAGGGAAAACAAGTAGCTAATGAGTATTTATACAAATAAACTATTTATAGATGTAATAAGTGCTCCAAAGGAAAAGTAAACTGAGCTTGAGACCATGTAACAGGCAGACAAATCACTCTCAAGAGTAAGACTTCCTTAAGGAACTGATAATTAGTTGAATTATCATTAATACTTCAGGGAATGGATATTACCAACATAAGAGCATATTCCAAAAAAGAGGAACCAGGAGATCAGCCTGGCTGAAGCACAGTGAGCAAGGAGACTAGAGGCAGGTCATAGTTGGACAGAGGGGTATGTGGGTCAAGGAAAGATTGGTAGACTTGATTCTAAGACTTTATTTACTGACAAAGTTAAGCAGAGAATTTGCATGATTACATTTTCTTCTTCTTTTTTCTTTTTTTTTTTTTGTCAGAGTCTCACTCTGTCACCCAGCTGGAATGCAGTGGCACACTCATGGCCACCCCAGCTTAGACCTGCTGGGCTCCAGTAACCCTTCCACCTCAGTATTCCAAGTAGTCAGAACTAAGGGTACGCACTACCACACCCAGCTCATTTTTTATTTATTGTAGAGACGAGGTCTCACCAAATTGCCTGGGCTGGTCTCAAACCTATGGGCTCAGGCAATTCACTCGCCTCTGCCTTCCAAAGTGCTGGGATTACAGGCTGAGCCACTGAATCCGGCCACATTTTCTTCTTAAAAGAAGCATTCATTCTGCAATTTTAATGATAAAGTAGAGGGTGAAAGAATGGAACAGAGATCAGAAATGATCCAAATAAAAAAAGAGATGTTCAATCAGTGGGGAAAAGACAGATTAATCAGTCATGGCATTGGGACAAACTTGTTAGCCATTTACAAAATAATTAACCTGAACCTCTAATACAATCCTGTTAAGAATAGCAAAGTTCTACACTATGGTTTAGTTTAGAAACGTCCAGAAGTTCTTCTATTTCTTTTCTTTTTTTTTTGAGTTGGAGTCTCACTCAGTCGCTGAGATTGGAGTGCAATGGCATGCTCACGACCCCTCCAGCATCAACCTACTGGGCTCTGGCGATCCTTCCACCTCAGTCTTCCAAGTAGCCAGAACTACAGGCATGTGGTATCACATCTGACTAATTTTTTTATTTGCTGTAGAGACGAGGTCTCACCATGTTGCCCAGGCTGGTTTCAAACCCATGGGCTCAGGCAATCCTCTTGCCTTGTTCTCCCAAAGTGCTGGGATTACCACCTTGAGCCACCGTGCTCGGCCTCTTCTACTTCTTATTCAGGCTGCTTATTTAAAACTCTTGCAGAAGAGGCCAATTATAATGGCCATCTCAAAATTCTTTTTCTGGCTTTCTCTACTTTGGAAAAGAGCTTTAAGAGGGAAAGTACAGGGAAACTATTGTAAATTCACATACATCTTAAATGTATAAGTACAATTTACAAGTAATCAAAAATAATACCCCAGATACTTTTTTGTCTTCTCATAAACTATCTAAACCGTGTTTTGAGGCTGGGCGTGGTGGCCCGTGCCTGTAATCCCAGCACTCTGGGAGGCCAAGGTGGGAGGATTGCTTGAGCCCAGGAGTTTAAGACCAGCCTGGGCAACATATGAGAACTCATCTCTAAAAATTTTTTTTTTTTTAGTTGGAGTCTCACTCCGTCACCCATGCTGGAGTTCAGTGGCACGCTCACAGCCACCCCAGTGTCGACCTGTTGGGCTCTGGTGATCCTTCTGCCTCAGCCTTCCAAGCAGTTGGAACTACCGGCCCGTGCTACCATGCCCGGCTAATTATTTATTTATTTATTGTAGAGACGAGGTCTCGCCAAGTTGCCCAGGCTGGTCTCAAACCCACGAGCTCAGGGAATCCACTTGCCTCGGCCTCCCAAAGTGCTGGGATGACAGGCTGAGCCACCAAGCCCGGCCTACAAATAAATTTTTTTTTTTTTTTTTTTTTT
>NW_007062340.1:115060-116275 GCF_000164805.1 Carlito syrichta
CTCCCAAAGGCGCAGGATTACAGGGTGAGCCACCGAGTCCGGGTGAGAAGCAATCTATTAATGATCCCCCCATTCGTGGCATTGAGTAGGTTTGGGATTTTTTCCATTGTATGAATTAATGATGTTGTTGGTAGTCATGCACTTTAATCTTTGTCTAAGGCTTCAATTAGTTCCTTAGGATGGATCTCTGAAAATGAAATTCACGGACACAGGGCCTACACTTTGTTTAAAGCCTTTTGATAACTGTGGCCAATTGAGAGCCCCCAAATTTATACTAACAGACATATGACAGTTCATTGGTTTATGAAAATTTCTTTTCTCCATGTGCTCACCAACATTGAATAATTTAGTGGAAAAGAAAGCAAAAATAATTTGCAAACATATATTTGATAAGTTTAAAATGTCACAAGTTTCATTAGTGTTTATTTATTTATTTATTTATTTTTTGAGTTGGAGTCTCACTCTGTCGCCCAGACTGGAGTGCAGTGGCCGCTCCTGGCCACCGCAGCCTTGACCTGCTGGGCTCCGGCGATCCTTCCGCCTCAGCCTTCCAAGTAGCCGGAATTACAGGCATGCGCTACCACGCCCGGCTGATTTTTTGATTTATTGTAGAGATGAGGTCTCGCTGCCCAGGCGGGTCTCGAATCTGCGGGCTCTGGCAATCCACTCATCTCAGTCTCCCAAAGGCACAGGATTACAGGCTGAGCCACCGAGCCCGGCTAATAAATTTTTAAAATAAGCCAGGCATGGTAGTGTACGGCTGTAGTCCCAGCTACTTGGGAGGCTGAGGTAGAAGGATCAACTGAGCACAAGGAGGTCAAGGCTGTGGTGAGCCGAGACCATGCCACTGCACTTCAGCCTGAGTAACACAGTGAGACCTTGACTCAAGTAAATAAATAGAAACAAAACATGTTTCAAGATTCTTGACAAATTTTTCATTTTAGAGCTCAGAGGACAGGATAACAAGTTCAAGTTTAGTCAATTTGAACTCAGTTTGATTAGCCAACAGGTGCTTTGGTTAGGCCCTGGGTTCTAACTATTCTGACTCTTTTGTCTATTATCAGAAAGGGAAGGGATTTACTACTAGGTATCCAAATGAATGTTCTTTTAAGTTCAAATAATTTACTTCAGGGTAGCGCACGCCTGTAATTCCGGCTACTCGGAAGGCTGAGGTGGAAGGATTGCCAGAGCCCAGTGGGTCGAGGCTGCGGTGGC
>NW_007062340.1:116295-118071 GCF_000164805.1 Carlito syrichta
GGCAACAGAGTAAGACTCTGGTTTTGAGAAAAAAAAAAAAAAAAAAAAGGCCTCCTCTGATAAAAGATCTACAAGGCATGTGCCACCACACCCAGCTAATTTCTTTATTTATTGTTGTAGAGACGAGGTCTCGCCATGTTGCCCAGGCTGGTCTCAAATCCATGGGCTCAGGTAATCCTCTCGCCTCTGCCTCCCAAAGTGCTGGTATTACAAGCCTGAGCCACCATGCCCAGCCAAGCAGGGAAGGCCTTTCTAAGCAAGACCCAGAGCCAGGAAAAAAATAAAAAGATGAGTGAGCTTTGTGCCCTTGTTAAGTTCATTTCTGGGTAGTTTATCATCTGTACCAGTTTTGTAAAGTGAGATTTTTTTCCTATTATATCGTCTATTAATTTCTGCTACCTTGCTGAATTATCTTATGATTTATGGTACTTTTTTGGTTGGTTTACAGAATATTAAGGAAAAAAAGGAGACTTGAAAATGTTCATAAAGGTGTGAGAGGGGAGGAAGAACCCAGATAACATACAAATAATTAAGAAACATAATGGCAATCAAAAAATTAGCCGGGTATGGTGGTATCCATTTGTAGTCCCAGCTACACAGGAGGCTGAGATGGAAGGATCACCAGATCTCAGGAGGTTGAGTCTGTGGTGAGCCCTAAATTGCACTGCTGCACTCCAGCCTGGGTAACAGAGTGAGATCCTGACTCAAAAAAAAAAAAGAAAGAAAGAAACAAAATATTACACACTTCAATAGGTAAGCTAGAAATTGAAGACAAGAAGCAATGCCTTAGAATTCTGATTTCCAGCCTAGAATACCCATGTGGAGATAGAAGACCTTGTCTTTTCTTTTTTTTTTTTGGAGTCGGGGTCTTGTTCTGTTGTCCAGGCTGGAGTCCAGTGGCAAGATCATGGCTCACTGCAGCCTCAGTCTCCTGGGCTCAGGAGATTCTCCCACCTCAACCTCCTGAGTAGCTAAGACTACAGGTACATGCCACCACGCCCAGCTAATTTTTTGATTTTTGGTAGGGATGAGGTATCGCTATGTTGGTCAAGCTGGAGAAGACATTTTCAAACATGCAAACTATCAAAAAATTTACCTCCCATATATCCTTTCTCAAAAAGCTACTGGAAGATGTATACTACCAAACCACAAGTGTAAACCAAGGTTCAGGAAACAATGGGATCCAAGACATGATGGGAAGAAAAAGAATTCTCAGAATAATAGACAAGTCCTATGATTAAAAGAGTGGGTTGAGGCTGCAGTGGCCATGAGCGTGCCACAGACCTAATGAACAATCTACCCAATATGGAACTGGAAGACTGTAAGCTCTGTGCAGGATGTCTCTAACAAGAAAACGAAACCAAAAGAATTCCTAATGTGTTTGAACATATTAATTGAAGATTTACAGTTTTATCTGAAAGTTCATTGTCAGACACCATGCTAGGATCACAGGAGAAAATTTGAACAAAACAGTCTACCTTATATGAATTTTGAAGTCTCGATGAGGGAAAAAAATAACAAACAAGTAAGCATGCACATAAATAAATGTAAATTGTAATAAATGCTATTATAGAAATTATGATAAAATTAGAGGGTGAGGGCACCTACTTTATTATTATTATTATTTTTTGAGTTGTAGTCTCATTCTGCATTCTGTCACCCAGGCTGGAGTACAGTGGCACGCTCATGGCCACTGCAGTCTCGACCTGCTGGACTCAGGTGATCCTTCTGCCTCAGCCTTCCAAGTACCTGGAACTACAGGCACGCGCCACCATG
>NW_007062341.1:0-483 GCF_000164805.1 Carlito syrichta
AAAAAAAAAAAAAAAAAAAAAAAAAAAAAGAAATAAGCCAAAGAATCCACACGTTTTGTGCCATACCCCATCCGGCATCAAAACCAACACAATCTTATAACAGAGAGACCTGATTTAGTCTACCTGAAGAAAGCTTCGGGGACATGACATTCATAAATCAAAGGAAGTTTAGACGAGAGGAGAACACTTAAGAGGAGAATATTCTAGAAAGAAAGGACAGTTGGTTGTTCCTGGCTGACTTAATAGTCAAGACGAGGAAAGAGTCTGCCAGGCCATGGTCCAGGCAAAGACGGGAAGAAGCACCATATGCCAGAGATCAGGCTCAGCAGGGCACGGGGGACAGGAGGTCGGCTCAGTGCAGGTAGTGATCTGAGCCAAAAGTGGAAATGTAAGATGGAGCCAGAATCTGGACTCTTGGAACACCAGTGAAACACTCGGGAATTTGAGAATGACTTGGTGATGAAAGTGGTGCCTTGGGGGCAA